>NC_069504.1:421270437-421342937 GCF_027579735.1 Bombina bombina
ACAAGCTTTTAATAGTTTCTTCTCAGCTTCCAAAGTATATGTAGCATAGAATGTAAACACTCAAAAGCGTGACTTTTAATAGAAAGAAGTAATGCAATAAAAAGTTATAACTATATTTTGCAATATTCTTGTGGGTAGATACTAGGTAATCAGAAGAATGGCCAGGGTAATTTTTTACAGTAAGCCACAATCTTGCTTGGTTAATTAGATTA
The DNA here is from genome assembly GCF_027579735.1 of Bombina bombina. Lineage (NCBI taxonomy): Eukaryota > Metazoa > Chordata > Amphibia > Anura > Bombinatoridae > Bombina > Bombina bombina. Next base: position 421,270,650 of record NC_069504.1, read on the forward strand.
ACCAATTAGGGTTGCCTAATTTTTTCAAATATTTAGGAGGAAAACTCTCATAGAATGACGCAAAATAAGTTAGAACTGGAAAGACAGAAGATTCCTCACCGTAACATTATGGTAAGTGGACTTTGGGTTTAGATTTTTTTTTTAATTTTAAAGTTGAATTTTTTATTTTGGGGGTGTAGTTTAGGTGTAATGGTTATTTAAGTACATAAGAGCATATGCCCAATACACAGTAAAAGCCATTATTGAAATTAGGTAACTTTTAAGAGATTTTTTTTTTTCCATTATAGTACGTGTTTTCCTTTCTTCAAAATAGAAATGCATGGAATCTCAATATACATCTCCAGAAGAGGAGTCAGGAGGCATTAGAAGCGTTGAATGTACAAAAGAGTCCGTGCAAGGAGGGCCAAAGGAGGGAAGGTGTAAGCCCGTCGAAGAGGCCAAACTTGCAGGAAGGCGTCTACTTCTTTGCACTCCAGATCTGGGAGTCCACTGAAAAAAATGAGGAAGTTGGTGATTGGTCCGGAAAAAAAAGGTCCACTGAGAGCAGGCCAAAAAGCTTTTGGATCTGAAGAAAAATCTTTCAATTCAACATCCAGTCGCTGGAATCTCTAATGATGGGAGAACCAGTCCGCTGTGCAGTTGGAAACACCAGGAATTAATTGGGCGTGGACAGATATCCTGCGCTCCAAACAAAAAACTGATAGGACTGGGAGGTGAGATCTGACAAGGCCTTCGATCGAGTACCACCTAATCGACTGATATATTGGACAGCGGAAAAATTGTCCATCCGTAACAGAATACAACTACAACAGTCGGTAATGTTTTTTGGAAAAACTGTGAATTGCAAAGGAGCCAGCCAATAGCTCCAAGCAATTGATGTGCAGGTTGGTCTCCTCTCCTGTCCGGGGACCACAGATGTAGAGAGTCCGACAAGAAGCACCCCAGCCTAAAAGGCTCACATCAGAAGATAAAATGAAGTCTGGTGCTGAGCCAAAAATTGATCTGCCATTCCAGGTCTCCATATGTTGGAGCCAACACGCCATCTCTGAACGAAACACATTTGTAAAGAAAATCTGTTGTTTATAGGAGCAAGACTCCTAAAAGCATTGGATCTTTAAGCGTTGCATGACGCGATAATGGAGGGGGGTCAGAAAAATGGCCTGGATGGACATGGACAGGAGTAATAATAAATGAAGTAATTCTCAAAAGCTTTAAGATGCAAATCAACATGGATCTCTAACTTGATCAGGTCTATCTTCTCTTGAGGGAGAAGAAGTTGACCCTGGGTAGCATATATGGAGAAGCCCAGGAATTCCACCCGTTGAAGAGGGGACAGACTCAACTTCTCCACGTTGATCACAAAGCCCAGAGAAATAAGGAGAGAGGACATATTGCAAAGTTGGGAAAGCAACAGGTCCTTGTCCTGAGCCATGAGAAGGATATCATCCAGGTGAATCACAAGTTGGAAACCACATGCTCGGAGACAAGCTTCCACTGTTTTGAGTAGTTTTGTGAAGCGCCAGGGGGCGGAACTGAGTCCAAAAGGAAGGCAGGTGAACTGCCAAAGCTGTTCTGCCCAGCGGAATTGAAGGAATTTTCGACAGTGAGGGGACACTGACACTGTCAAATAAGCGACATTTAGGTCCAGATGAACCATCCAGTCGTTCAACCGGAGGAGATCTCTCAACATGTGTATGCCCTCCATCTATAGACTGCTGCTCCATAACCTGTCGCCTGCTCTAAAGCGGTGGACAAAAATCGACAGAAATCCACCCGATCAAATACGATCTGGCTGATTGACACCCCCTGCTAGCGGCCAATTGGCCATGAATCTGCAGGGGGCGACATTGCACCAGCAGTTCACAAGAACTGCTGGTGCAATGATAAATGCTGACAGCATATCCTGTTGGCATTTATCGATGTGCAGCAGACATGATCCGCTATATCGGATCATGTCCACTCGCACCATAATAAATAGGCCCCTTCATCTCTGATAAGATTCTGACCTTCCAAGGACAGGTGTAAGAGATTGGGTAGTTTGGGTTGAAAGGGGGGGGGGCAAATCCCTGGACGATGTGGCGGACCCAAGGGTCTGCAGTAAGAGATAACCAATTTTGGAAAAAATGGGCGAGCCTGCCCTGAAATTGGAATGTGGGAAGAAGGAAAGGGACTCACCTTGGTTTGGGTTGGGAGGTGCAGGAGGGATTCGTGTGGTGGCTTGTCTGGGTCCAGCAGATCTGGATCTGTATGGGAACATGGCTCTGTTGTAATATCCCATAGGGTACTGGAGTTGGTTGAGGCCCATGAGTTGGCGTTGGCCAAAGTTTTGGCAGCCGTGCAGATGACCTCTGAATCTGCCGGCTTTGGCAAAAATGCATCTGGGTTAAAAATCTTTCCTAAGCGAGGCCTGGATTTTTTCAGTAGACGTGAGAGTAGATATATAGTGCCTCATAATGGTGAGGAATGAGTCTCCAAACAATAGACCTTTAGCTTGGGAGCCTGCCTCTTCTGTTGCAAGAACAGCTTATTTGGGGTCAATGTGCAGAAGCGCAGCTCTACATCTTTCACTAGGAAGAGCAGCATTAGTGTTACCCAGCAGATAGAAAGCTCTGAAAGCCCAGTCTCTGACCATGGAAAGATCCAATGAAGAGCCTGAAAGAAGATCTTAATCAGAAATGAGTAATATTTGGGACAAAGAGCCAGAAATGTCCAGGAGCTTGTCCTGGGCACCACAAAGGGATCTCTCTAGGCCCTTCTTTGGGTCCTTCCATTTCCTGGTCAAAAAAGTTACCAGCTTGAGGTCAAACTCAGGGGTAGTTGACTCTGCCTGGGAGGGAAGGTCTGCAGCATTCAGCCTTTAGGAGGGCTATATCTTCTCGATCTAGGGGTTGGCGATGGCATCTCTGGAGGAACCTAGACAGATGAAGGGGAAGAGACCACTCTGAAGAGTGAGGGTGATGAAATTGCTTGGGATTAAAAATGGGACTGCCAGCAGGATCCAGAAGTTCTTCATCGGAAGGATTACCCGAATCCCAATCAGGATCCGAGTTATAGTCCTGATCAAGGTCCTCCAAATTAAAAATTTCAACTTCCCAGGGTTAAGGCTTCTTCTACCCAGATTTACCTCCAGGGATGAGGTTCTATAACCCCTATTAGTTCTGCCCAGGGGAAGGGCCACTAACATTTACATGCAGGTTCTTTACCCTTAGAAAGATGAAGAGATTGTGAACGCCATGAGGTTTTATCAGATGGTTCCATATTGCTCTGAAATGTAGAAAATTGTTTTAATTATCAAAATTTTATTAGTAAAACATAGTGAAAATAATAATAACAACCATCCGTTGCATGTACATAATCATGCACCCAAAATTATTAGAACAGCAATAATGCAGTTAAAATAAGCCATCTTCTCTTAGAAGAAGCATATGCATGCACCCATGAATAAGAGCACTTGAAATTGAACCCTATTCTTGGGTACATATGTTCAAGGTATCAGCGCTACACAATATGGAAAGGATAAATAACTGAAAAAAAGTTATATGTCAACTGCAAAAAACAGAGAGACATATATACATGCACTCATTTACCGAAACAGCCGAGAACCACAAGGAAGAGTTGGTTCTGAATCTCCTGCTATCGGTTCCGGGTAAAAAGGAACGACTAGGCTAGTAGTTAGCTTGGGACTGGCAGTCCCGGCGGGGCCAGCATGTGTAGCAGCAGATCAAAAAAAAGACATGATACCGCTGCGCGCACTATACTATGAATGGATAAAAGAAATACAATAAGAGTAGATAAAGCAAAGATTTTAAGTAGTTATTAGATCAGACATTTAGAACTAAAATCCAATAAAAAGGAAAGAATAATGAAAGGAAAATTTTCTTTAGCTGAAAGAGAAGGAAAACAAAGAAATCTACTAAACAATGGAAAACCAACAAAGATTATCCTTTAATCCAAAGTAAAGACACAAGAGAATACCAAAATAAATTATTTTAGCTAAGTATTACAAAGTTTTGCATAAGCAGAATATACATCACCTGCTGTCTGGAAGGCAGCAAAGAAAAGAGAAAGTTATTTCCTGTTGCTGCTTGGTTATATTATCTGCTCGTTGCTGATTGGTTGTTTTTTGTTTCTATGTTCTTGTTTCTTTGCTGCTGTTTTGGAAGTCAGTAAAGATTAAAGGGACATAATACTCATATGCTAAATCACTTGAAACTGATGCAATACAACTGTAAAAAGCTGACAGGAAAATATCACCTGAGCATCTCTATGTAAAAAAGGAAGATATTTTACCTCACAATCTCCTCAACTTACCAGAGTAAGTTCTGTGTAAAAAGTTATACTCAGCTGCTGCCCAGCTGCAGGTAAAAAAAAAATGAAGAAATGAACAGCAGCCAATCGGCATCAGCAGTGCTGAGGTCATGAACTCTTTTACTGTGATCTCATGAGATTTGACTTAACTCTCATGAGATTTCATTGTAAACTTCCTTACACTGAATAGGGAAATAACATGATAGCACACGAGGCTCAACCCTTCGGCTGTCCCGGGACAGACATACTAATATGCTGCTTAGAAGTCCTTTACAATGGGATGTGGCTACTGAGGAACTTTTTAGGTAAAATATCTTTCTTTTTTACATAGAGATGTTCAGGTGATATTTTCTAGTCAGCTTTTTATAGCTATACTGCATCACTTTCAAGTGTTTAAACATTTGGGTATTATGGCCCTTTAATGCAAAATATGAAGCCTCCTGTCTTGCCATAAAATCAAATCCTACACACATTTTCATTCAGCAACTTGATAGTTTTTAGAAGAAAACTGGCATTTCACAGTATGTTGCTTAGCAACTCTAACCCAACAAAATAAAGGAAATTATTTTTGCATTTGCTGTCTCAACTGCAACAGAAAAAAATATATTCAAATAAATTAGAATCCATTAAATATGCACAGTTTTAAATATATTTAACGTAAACTGTGAGCAAACTAACGTATACCAGCCCCACGCTTTTTTATTCTTTAAAAAGCTTTCACTGCTGTACTTTGGCAAGTACAAAACTAAAATCTGACAGCTTTACAAACTGCCATATGGTGTTTTTTTCTGCATCCATTTCAATGGCCAAAATTATTAATGCTAGCAATGTAAACTTGTCCTAAGTAGTATACTTATACCGATGCCTTAATTATATTAATATTCTTGATACTCCTTAAACCTTTGTTATTCTGTGCTTTTTTAATATAGCTGATGTGTTATTAAAGACTGATAAAGCACCAACAGCATGCATTATGTGCTCTGAACATCTTCCATTAACAATTACATTTAAATAAGAAAAAATAAGTACATAGTCATGGAGAATTAAAGAAAACAATCCAACATGATTCCAGTATAAAATAGCAAATTGTGCCTGAGCTTAAATAATTTTTTTCTGAAAATAATTTGCCTCAAATAAATAGCTGAAAATAATTGTTTCACAAGAAGAGGCAAATTGATCACAATGGCTACAGAATCAAAAACACTAAGCGAGAAAAAGCAGGAGAGTCACAAATAATATTGGCATGCAAGAAAAAGAATAATTAATCATTTCTGCAAAAAATATAAAAATAAAGAACTGAACTAAATATGACAGGAAACAGGATAGATGGAACTGTAAGATGCAGCTGCCTGATTATTACAAAAACGAGAAATATAAAGAGTAGAAACATATAAGAGTAAAATAACAAATGTTATAGAACAAAAACATGCAATCCTGTTTTGAATAGTAAGAACTTACACTTTTGTGAGAATGAATCAGGTCATTAGTTGAGTTTACAGTTTAAGAAAAGTTAAAAACTATATTACTGAACATGGGAAAAGTGGCGGCAATTTTTATGCAAAATATCAATTTCCTGTACAGTTAATCTTGATTCTTGAGCAAAACCTTGCAAATTAGGAAAACATTTTTTTTTACAAAGGGCCTGTGTCACCTATATTTTTAATTTCAGTGTGTTTGGTTTAAGGAATGCATTGTCTGGCTGTAGGTTAGGGACCCAGGGAGGATGAGATCTTTACGTAGTCCTGGGCCTATCATCATTGGGACAAATGCTGTAACTAACTCTTCCATTTTGCTTTTAATCTAGATGTGTGCTGTCCCCTCCTCTCTTTAGTGGAGGTACATGATCTATTAGCATAGTTTGTAGGTTAGATGCATTATGTCTACATGCCAAAAAATGTTTTGCCACTGAGGTTTCCCCAGTGCCTACTTGTAACATCTGTCTAATCACACTATGATGGTTAGTCACTCTGATATGTAATTAATTATTTGTTTTCCCAACATAATAAAGTCCACGTGGACAAATAATATCATTGATCACATATTCCGTCCAGTATATCAGCAGAAGCTTAATAGTATATATCTTATTATGATATGGGTGTTGGAAATTGATCCCTGCAATCAGATAGATGCATGTTTTGCAGCTTGAAAATTTCACACATCCTTTCCTTAGTGGAATTTAAGTTGTTTTGTTTTCATAATATATAATATTGATCTTAGGTGATCTATATAAATTATCACAAATATAAGTGTATGAATAATGTATAAATATAACCAAACATGTGATCTAAAATTATTTAATTGATCACATAGTGTGTGTAGAAAATATCTATGTGAGATGAGATCAACTATGTGGTCTATATATATTTGGTGATATTCTATTTTATATATATATATATATATATATATATATATATATATATATACTTTGTACAATTGGATATATTGTATATCTAATTGGATATATTATCTATGTGTATATTTTATATACATTCTTCTAAGATCTCAATTTATAATTAGATTTTATTTAATTTTAATTTTATTTTTATTTATTTCATTTCATTAATTAGTATACCATTTAGCAATACAATAATTATTGTCACACTAAAAATGTCACTTAATATTCACATTTAATGTTTATAATCACCCATTAGGTTCACTTATTAGGTAGATATTACTTCTAGTCTATTCAGACCTTCGTGCTCTTAAATATCACCAAATATACAGTATATAGACCACATAGTTGGTCTCATCTCACATAGATATTTTTTACACACACTATGTGATCAATTCAATATTTTTAGATCACATGTTTGGTTATATTTATAAATTATTCATACACTTATATTTGTGATCATTTATATAGATCACCTAGGATCAATATTATATATATAGATTAATAATATCACCCATTTGGTCACTTTTTTTATATAAATACATTATTGTTCATATATTCACCAGATAGATTTTTTATTTTCACATTCATAGGCCTAGATTTGGAGTTTGGCGGTAGAAGGGCTGTTAACGCTCCGCAGGCTTTTTTCTGGCCGCACCATAAATTTAACTCTGGTATCGAGAGTTCAAACAAATGCTGCGTTAGGCTCCAAAAAATTAGCGTAGAGCATTTTTACCGCAAATGCAACTCTCGATACCAGAGTTGCTTACGGACGCGGCCAGCCTCAAAAACGTGCTCGTGCACGATATCCCCATAGGAAACAATGGGGCTGTTTGAGCTGAAAAAAAACCTAACACCTGCAAAAAACAGCGTTCAGCTCCTAACGCAGCCCCATTGTTTCCTATGGGGAAACACTTCCTACGTCTGCACCTAACACTCTAACATGTACCCCGAGTCTAAACACCCCTAACCTTACACTTATTAACCCCTAATCTGCCGCCCCCGCTATCGCTGACCCCTGCATTATATTATTAACCCCTAATCTTCCGCTCCGTAAACCGCCGCTACCTACGTTATCCCTATGTACCCCTAATCTGCTGCCCCTAACACCGCCGACCCCTATATTATATTTATTAACCCCTAACCTGCCCCCCACAACGTCGCCGACACCTGCCTACACTTATTAACCCCTAATCTGCCGAGCGGACCTGAGCGCTACTATAATAAAGTTATTAACCCCTAATCCGCCTCACTAACCCTATCATAAATAGTATTAACCCCTAATCTGCCCTCCCTAACATCGCCGACACCTACCTTCAATTATTAACCCCTAATCTGACGACCGGAGCTCATCGCTACTATAATAAATGGATTAACCCCTAAAGCTAAGTCTAACCCTAACACTAACACCCCCCTAACTTAAATATAATTTACATCTAACGAAATTAATTAACTCTTATTAAATAACTTATTCCTATTTAAAGCTAAATACTTACCTGTAAAATAAATCCTAATATAGCTACAATATAAATTATAATTATATTATAGCTATTTTAGGATTAATATTTATTTTACAGGCAACTTTGTAATTATTTTAACCAGGTACAATAGCTATTTAATAGTTACCTAGTTAAAATAATAACAAATTTACCTGTAAAATAAATCCTAACCTAAGATATAATTAAACCTAACACTACCCTATCAATAAATTAATTAAATAAACTACCTACAATTACCTACAATTAACCTAACACTACACTATCAATAAATTAATTAAACACAATTCCTACAAATAAATACAATTAAATAAACTAGCTAAAGTACAAAAAATAAAAAAGAACTAAGTTACAAAAAATAAAAAAATATTTACAAACATCAGAAAATTATTACAACAATTTTAAACTAATTACACCTACTCTAGCCCCCTAATAAAATAACAAAGACCCCCAAAATAAAAAATTCCCTACCCTATTCTAAATTAAAAAAGTTAAAAGCTCTTTTACCTTACCAGCCCTGAACAGGGCCCTTTGCGGGGCATGCCCCAAGAAGTTCAGCTCTTTTGCCTGTAAAAAAAAACATACAATACCCCCCCCCCAACATTACAACCCACCACCCACATACCCCTAATCTAACCCAAACCCCCCTTAAATAAACCTAACACTAAGCCCCTGAAGATCTTCCTACCTTGTCTTCACCATCCAGGTATCACCGATCCGTCCTGGCTCCAACATCTTCATCCAACCCAAGCGGGGGTTGGCGATCCATCATCCGGTGGCTGAAGAGGTCCAGAAGAGGCTCCAAAGTCTTCCTCCTATCAGGCAAGAAGAGGACATCCGGACCGGCAAACATCTTCTCCAAGCGGCATCTTCGATCTTCTTGCATCGGGTGAGGAGCGGGTCCATCTTGAAGCAGGCGACGCGGATCCATCCTCTTCTTCCGTTGTCTCCCGACGAATGACGGTTCCTTTAAGGGACGTCATCCAAGATGGCGTCCCTTGAATTCCGATTGGCTGATATGATTCTATCAGCCAATCGGAATTAAGGTAGGAATATTCTGATTGGCTGATGGAATCAGCCAATCAGAATCAAGTTCAATCCGATTGGCTGATCCAATCAGCCAATCAGATTGAGCTCACATTCTATTGGCTGTTCCGATCAGCCAATAGAATGCGAGCTCAATCTGATAACTTGATTCTGATTGGCTGATTCCATCAGCCAATCAGAATATTCCTACCTTAATTCCGATTGGCTGATAGAATCCTATCAGCCAATCGGAATTCAAGGGACGCCATCTTGGATGACGTCCCTTAAAGGAACCGTCATTCGTCGGGAGACAACGGAAGAAGAGGATGGATCCGCGTCGCCTGCTTCAAGATGGACCCGCTCCGCACCGGATGCAAGAAGATCGAAGATGCCGCTTGGAGAAGATGTTTGCCGGTCCGGATGTCCTCTTCTTGCCGGATAGGAGGAAGACTTTGGAGCCTCTTCTGGACCTCTTCAGCCACCGGATGATGGATCGCCAACCCCCGCTTGGGTTGGATGAAGATGTTGGAGCCAGGACGGATCGGTGATACCTGGATGGTGAAGACAAGGTAGGAAGATCTTCAGGGGCTTAGTGTTAGGTTAATTTAAGGGGGGTTTGGGTTAGATTAGGGGTATGTGGGTGGTGGGTTGTAATGTTGGGGGGGGGGTATTGTATGTGTTTTTTTTACAGGCAAAAGAGCTGAAATTCTTGGGGCATGCCCCGCAAAGGGCCCTGTTCAGGGCTGGTAAGGTAAAAGAGCTTTTAACTTTTTTAATTTAGAATAGGGTAGGGAATTTTTTATTTTGGGGGTCTTTGTTATTTTATTAGGGGGCTTAGAGTAGGTGTAATTAGTTTAAAATTGTTGTAATAATTTTCTGATGTTTGTAAATATTTTTTTATTTTTTGTAACTTAGTTCTTTTTTATTTTTTGTACTTTAGCTAGTTTATTTAATTGTATTTATTTGTAGGAATTGTGTTTAATTAATTTATTGATAGTGTAGTGTTAGGTTAATTGTAGGTAATTGTAGGTAGTTTATTTAATTAATTTATTGATAGGGTAGTCTTAGGTTTAATTATATCTTAGGTTAGGATTTATTTTACAGGTAAATTTGTTATTATTTTAACTAGGTAACTATTAAATAGCTATTGTACCTGGTTAAAATAATTACAAAGTTGCCTGTAAAATAAATATTAATCCTAAAATAGCTATAATATAATTATAATTTATATTGTAGCTATATTAGGATTTATTTTACAGGTAAGTATTTAGCTTTAAATAGGAATAAGTTATTTAATAAGAGTTAATTAATTTCGTTATATGTAAATTATATTTAAGTTAGGGGGGTGTTAGTGTTAGGGTTAGACTTAGCTTTAGGGGTTAATCCATTTATTATAGTAGCGATGAGCTCCGGTCGTCAGATTAGGGGTTAATAATTGAAGGTAGGTGTCGGCGATGTTAGGGAGGGCAGATTAGGGGTTAATACTATTTATGATAGGGTTAGTGAGGCGGATTAGGGGTTAATAACTTTATTATAGTAGCGCTCAGGTCCGCTCGGCAGATTAGGGGTTAATAAGTGTAGGCAGGTGTCGGCGACGTTGAGGGGGGCAGATTAGGGGTTAATAAATATAATATAGGGGTCGGCGGTGTTAGGGGCAGCAGATTAGGGGTACATAAGGATAACATAGGTGGCGGCGCTTTGCGGTCGGAAGATTAGGGGTTAATTATTGTAAGTAGCTGGCGGCGACGTTGTGGGGGGCAGGTTAGGGGTTAATAAATGTAATACAGGGGTCGACGGGGTTAGGGGCAGCAGATTAGGGGTACATAAGTATAACGTAGGTGGCGGTCGGCAGATTAGGGGTTAAAAAATTTAAATCGAGTGGCGGCGATGTGGGGGGACCTCGGTTTAGGGGTACATAGGTAGTTTATGGGTGTTAGTGTACTTTAGGGTACAGTAGTTAAGAGCTTTATGAACCGGCGTTAGCCCAGAAAGCTCTTAACTCCTGCTATTTTCCGGCGGCTGGAGTTTTGTCGTTAGAGCTCTAACGCTCACTTCAGAAACGACTCTAAATACCGGCGTTAGAAAGATCCCATTGAAAAGATAGGATACGCAATTGACGTAAGGGGATCTGCGGTATGGAAAAGTCGCGGCTGAAAAGTGAGCGTTAGACCCTTTAATCACTGACTCCAAATACCAGCGGGCGGCCAAAACCAGCGTTAGGAGCCTCTAACGCTGGTTTTCACGGCTACCGCCGAACTCTAAATCTAGGCCTTAGATAATTGTCTTCACAAGGATACACATATACAGCACCATAGTACATAATTTGACATCAATTATTCATAATATATATACACATATTAGTAAGTGTTTCATCTTATTTCACGCATTATATTGTATACGACTAAAGTTCAAAACGCCTATATAGAGTGTTTTAATATGGTTACATATTGTGTACGTCATTATGACACGCCCCCTCACATTCATCACAGATGAAAGAAAATTTTCTATTGGGAGCCATTAGCGGACATCTGAAACAACACCACCAGATAGAAGCTACACACTGTACAATTGGTGTAGCAGAGGACAGATTGAATACTATGATCCTATTGGTGGAATATCGCCAGACGTTCCTTCCACTTGGTTGTCAGATCAGTAGTATGAAAAAGCTTTGTAGCGAATCACCACTAGTATAGAATCTGGGCAGCAATATGTTTAAATCAATTTGTATCGTTGTAGTTCACACAACATTTTTATTGGCGAAGGATGTTATTTGCATTACAAACAACTCTGACCCACCAAGTGAGTGAGATCATGACATATTTAAATAAGGATTGGTGAAACATCGCAAAATGCTGATTCTATCTGGTTATCAGTTCAGCAATGAAAAAGAGCTCACAGCATGCTAATATTATTAACCCATATACTAACCTATCTGGTCACCCACATATTTTCAACAATCGGTATGTTTTGTTTTAACAATAGGATCAAAAGCTAATTATATTATATTATTTGAATTATGAATAGTAGCAGATTATCTATTGAATGGGATGGTAACATAAGGATATATATTATGTATCCATTTGAAAACATAATAAATAGTTAACGCTCAGCTCACGAGATGGGCATGTATTAAAAGCTTATATACATTCATCAAACAAATAATTTAAACTATTCATCTATATTTCATGTTGCACTTCTGTTTAAATACAATGTATAAATAGAATGGTATTTTTAGATTTCTATATCTAAGCTTTATCAATTTGTATTTTATATTTGGTGTATTTTTTGTATACAACAGTTTTAATATGCTGCTATTTTGTATCAATTGATTAATGATGTGCATTTTTCACACACACCCATAATGGGGTGTGTCCTTGTTTAACATTGGTTGAATGTTAGTTTAAATGGCTAGTCAGTTGGAAGGTTCACTATGCCTGATGAAACAGCCCATGCTGAGGCTGAGAAACGCGTTGCATCTAAAACCTTTGCTTGTTTATGTTTTTAAATTTGTTTTTAATAAATCAACTTTTACTACAAGCATTGGTTTACCTTCATATATAGCAGTTTATACTGCTACAACTGACTGACCTTAATACCATCCGGAAGAGCAAGGCTTCCCCTGCTTTAGATAAATGAAACAGTGAATGAGCACCAACCAGAGTTGAATTCAATTAAAAATAGTGGTTTATTGAAACAATGTTAAAACCTCTTGGTAATCCAAGCCAGGACAAAGCATGGGAGGTCAGCAAACATCCAGCTGACGCGTTTCGGCTCAAAGCCGTAATCAAAGCTTCTACCTTTGTTTTTTAAAACAAGCCTTATAAAACACCTAACTGCCTCCTATTGGACCAGATTCTTAATTGATACTTAATAAAAAACAGTGTGAAATGTACCTTAAAGACACAGTACTAAGACAATTCTAATAACATATCAGTAATTGACATACATAACATAAGAGAAAAGATATTAAAACATGCCTCTTTTTTATTTGGGAAAAAGCTCATGGATCTGGTGGATGATGGGGTGGAACAGGGTCACATAGACCAAGCAACAAGTGAATATCTTCTAGTCTCTCAAGCCACTACTCCTATATTTAACCCCCTCCCGAAGGTACATAAGTCTACAGAAAATGTAGTTGGGAGGCCTATAGTCAGCGGCAAAGGATCGCTACTTGAACATCTATCAGAGTGGCTTGATTTAATTCTTCAACCAATGGTGCTGGACTTATGGAGTCATGTGCAGGATTCAAAACATATACTTAACATTGCTTCCAAGATCGAGTGGCATGCAAATTACAAGTGGCTTACAGTTGATGTTAGAGCCCTGTATTCCTCGATACCTCATGAAAAGGGTTTACTTGCTATAGCCTTTTTCATGAGGAAATATCATGGAGAGAATGTTACTTTTTGCGACTTTGTGTTAAGGGTCACTGATTTCTTGTTACATCATAACTACTTTGAGTTTGAGGGGTGTTCTACCTCCAGGTGTGTGGTACTGCTATGGGGGCGAAATTTGCGCCCTCATATGCCAACCTCTTTATGGGGTGGTGGGAGCACGACCACATATTTGGTGGTGGGAGCCCCCTGAGCTCCAAGTTAGTTATGTACAAAAGATTTATAGATGATCTTTTGTTCATCTGGAGAGGTAATGAAGGGGAACTCCACTCATTTGTAAGAGATCTAAATGAAAATGATTTGGTGATAATTTTAACCTAAGAGTGGAACCCTGCAAGTATCAATTACTTGGATTTGACACTTAGTGGCACCTGTGGATGGTATGTTTCAACTACTGTATACAGAAAGCCCATTTCGGGTAATGCTCGTCTGCATGCCTCTAACTGCCATCCGAAAAGTGTTTTCAGAGGCATTGCTAAAGGACAATTCATCCGATTGAGGAGGAATTGTTCAGAGGAAGCAGAATACCAGGATGAATCTCTAAAACTTTCCAAACGTCTAAAAGAAAGGGGTTACAGCAAAAATGTAGTGAATACATCTATGAATACTGTAGCAAGAATTAAAAGAGTAGACTTACTAAACAAGAAAACTCCCTCAACTCAAAAACAAGATTTTGAGGGTGATAATTTACTTTTTATCACTGAATACTCAGAACAGTTCAACAAGATTTGTGACATAATTAAGAGACACCTCCCTATCTTACGAGCTGATGATGGGCTGGCTGATCTACCCATAAAAAAACTGTTAATTTGCTTACAAAAGAGGTAGAACCATTGGAAATAGAGGTTTTCTAACAAAGTTACCACAAAAAACTCTCAGAAACTCATCCTCGCTCTCTTCGGTGGATATGTACAAGTGTCACAACAGTACATGTGTTGCCTGCGAAAAAGTAGAAACTGGAATTTTATTTAAATCTATGGACAAACCTATCAAAGGACTTCCTGTCTAAATTGCAGGTCAACATTTGTGGTGTATTTGATTACTTGTACAGCCTGTGACAAACAATATACATGTCTCACCACACGTGAGGTGAGATCTAGAATTAGGGAGCACCTTTCAAATATAAAGGATGGCACTTAAAGCACCCCATTAGTGCAACACTTTACCCAAATACACAATAAAAGTGCCAAGTCCTTTAGGTGGTCCTGCATAGAAAAAAATGTGGCACCACAGAGGGGAGGTGATAAAGAAAAGCTTTTGGGAAAAAAAGAAGTGTTTTGGATATTCAAACTTAAAACGAGATGTCCAGAAGGGTTAAATTCTACCTATGATTTAATTAATTTTTGGTAGAAATAAATTCTTACCTTTTTTCTCTCTCTCTCTTTCCCATATATTTATGCTTTGATGAGATAACAAAGATGTTATAGAAACAGGAATGGTTATCATTTCCTATATTGATATGCATTATGTTATATGTGATGAAATTAAGTTTCGAAGTTACAATAGTTTAAGGAACTCACTTACATTCTAATACCTGTACATTAGATATTGTATGAATATTGTATATTGAGACCTGTTTTTTGCAACTCTGTATAATATGCAAGGATAAGGATTCATTTATGAAGTGTCTTGTTTCTGTAAAAAAGAGGCATTTTTTAATATCTTTTCCCTTATGTTATGTATGTCAATTACTGATATGTTATTAGAATGGTCTTAGTACTGTGTCTTTAAGGTACATTTCACACTGTTTTTTATTAAGAATCTTGTCCAATAGGAGGCAGTTAGGTGTTTTATAAGGCTTGTTTTAGAAAACAAAGGTAGCAGCTTTGATTACGGCTTCGAGCCGAAACGTGTCAGCTGGTTGTTTGCTGACCTCCCATGCTTTGTTCCGGCAAGAGGTTTGTAACCACTATTTTTTATTGAATTCAACTCTGGTTGGTGCTCCTTCACTGTTTCATTTATCTGGATGTCTGACCAAACCAGTGAGCACAGCTAGGGATTGTTTGTTCCCGCACTTCGCTCCAGGCAGGCTAAGGATAGCTGGAGCCAATCTGCCATCTACCAATTGCAGAGGAGAGAGACCCACACACCCCCGGTGATGTCACTGAGAGCAACTGTGGATTGGCTGTGGAGGGAAGGACCCGTTCAGCTTCCTGTTCCACAGTGGTGTAGCGTGGAGGCGCCCTTGGTAATGATAGAAGGTTTGCGGTGAGGGTCGATATAGAATTGGAGAAATCCAAAGCGATCCGGAAGGGCACTTGTAGCAGTGATTGGATTCACGGAGGCCGAGTGAGCCCTGCTTTTTACCACATTTGAACACACCGCTAGTTTGCTATTAGCGAGGAGAAGGGGTAAGCTGTTTATTTCCTTTGCAAATAATTGGAGTTGTATAGCAGGATTGTTTCCCATTAACTTTACACATTACAAGGAGAAACTTTTTTGTTGCTATATATATTCCCCTGCTTTAGCCTACCTACATCTGGAGAGGGTTAGCTGGCACACCCTAAAGTTACCAGCCTGCTCCTACTAGTACATGCAGTGACGTGCAGTCATAGGAGGCAGGGGAGGCTCCCCTGTCCTATGTGGGTATTACACTTTTTTTTTAAATGTTAGAAGAAAAAAAAAAGTTTTTAAAATTCTGTACCCCAAGGTAGCCCCCCAACACCCCACCACCCAAACACCCACTCCAACACACTGCCACATTTGAGCGATATTGATGATTGCACAGTGTGATCCATATTGCGCAATGGAGAGGCTGTGAGCCGTTCAGCTCCCCCTCCATTGCGCAATAGAGAATGCTTACTACATTTTTGTATGAGCTGGAGCCAGCGCCACCAAGTGGTGCTTACGGCTCTTTGCAGCCCATACTGCTCACAAAGGAGGCTACTCTCTAAGTCGCCGCTGTATCCAATCAGCGGTCGTGTCAGATACTGGGCAGGAAGAGAGCCGACAGCCTGAGCAAGTAACATCACGTGTGAGCCTGCTGCCGGTGAGAGAAGTGGAGACTGAAAGTACAGAAAAGTCAGGCAGGAGCTGGAGGTTTTTTTTGCCAGATACCGGTAAGTGCAAAATTACAAATTTATTTCAAACACACTCAGATTCATTCAGTAAAGGGGGGAGCTGCTGTTTAATATGGCCCGTGTAAGTTGCACTTCAGTGCACTGAACAGTGGTGTGGGTGGGTGAGGGGAGTGGGGAGGACTGAACTTGTTTTATTCCATCTCTGTCCCCATGCTGCATTGCTTAAGAACCGTTAGCTGCTTTGCAGGCTTCAATAATGAGGTACGTGTGTGCTGTGTGGGGGGTGGTAAATCACACTACTGGTCTGGAATACTTTAGTATATAAAAGTGTCAGAGCAGTGTTCTACTTCTACTGGTCTTTAGCTCTTTAGAAAAAAAAAGAAGACATAAAAATTACATTTGGAATAATTGGAAAACAAAAGTGCTAAAGACCAGTAGGGCTAGTACACTGCACTGATGCTTTTATATACTCTTGCTCCTTTCTCTGATAACCCCTTCCTCCCTGTTTTTTTTTTCCTTTGAGGTTCATTTCCTATCCACGGGTCCTTTCAGACTCAGACAGGGATTAAAGGCACATTGTAAATCTGTCTTTTTAAACAGGCTCATCCTCGGCTGGGCTAGGAAGTGAGGTCTGTCTGTTCAAGGTTTGTTTATTTTTACAGGTCGTCAAATACCCCCTCCTGTGTCAAACTGCAAAGTTTCTTTGCAGTCAGACTCAGGATGGAGGAGAGGATGAAACACTGGCAGCTGATCTCTGCTGTATAATATATTACTAGTATACTAGAACTATGCTTCATCCCTCCCCCATAGTGACCCTGCAGACCCACTGAACTTTTACTGAATCAAGTAAGTCTGTGCTGCACTGTGGAAGAAGGTATGAGTGTATGGCTCTCCAGGGAATTTATTTTGTGCACTCTGTCTCCCTTCTTTAAAATACACAAAACACATCTTTATTTGTCATCACAAGCCATATTATGTTTGTTGGGGGAGAACAGGGAAATACAGCAAGCAAAGCAGTCATTTGACTCATTCATGCAGTCATTGAGTAAAAAAAAAAATTCTTGAAAAAACATGTTGATGTTTATAATAATGGCCATTGTAGTGTTCATCATATACATACTGTACATACACATTCTCACACACACATATACATACACTCACTACACAAACATACATACACACACTACACAAACATACATATTCATACACACATACACTCTACATATACACACTACATACACACACTACACAAACATAAATATTCATACACACATAAACTCTACATATACACACTACACACACACACTACACAAACATACATATTCATACACACATACACTCTACATATACACACTACACACACACTACACAAACATACATATTCATACACACATACACTCTACATATACACACTACACACACACATTACACAAACATACATATTCATACACACATACACTCTACATATACACACTACATACACACACTACACAAACATACATATTCATACACACATAAACTCTACATATACACACTACACACACACACTACACAAACATACATATTCATACACACATACACTCTACATATACACACTACACACACACACTAGACAAACATAAATATTCATACACACATACACTCTACATATACACACTACACACACACACTACACAAACATAAATATTCATACACACATACACTCTACATATACACACTACACACACACTACACAAACATAAATATTTATACACACATACACTCTACATATACACACTACACACACACACTACACAAACATACATATTCATACACACATACACTCTACATATACACACTACACACACACTACACAAACATACATATTCATACACATATACACTCTACATATACACACTACACACACACACTACACAAACATAAATATTCATACACACATACACTCTACATATACACACTACACACACACTACACAAACATAAATATTTATACACACATACACTCTACATATACACACTACACACACACACTACAAAAACATAAATATTCATACACACATACACTCTACATATACACACTACACACACACACTACACAAACATAAATATTCATACACACATACACTCTACATATACACACTACACACACACACACACTACAAAAACATAAATATTCATACACACATACACTCTACATATACACACTACACACACACTACACAAACATAACTATTCATACACACATACAATCTACATATACACACTACACACACACACTACACAAACATAAATATTCATACACACATACACTCTACATATACACACTACACACACACACTACACAAACATAAATATTCATACACACATACACTCTACATATACACACTACACACACACTACACAAACATAAATATTCATACACACATTCACTCTACATATACACACTACACACACACACACTACACAAACATAAATATTCATACACACATTCACTCTAAATATACACACTACACACACACACACACTACACAAACATACAGTACATATTCATACACACACACTACACAATATATATATGTGTGTATGAAAAGCTGTGCAAACATATGTGCATTGATGTAAAAAAGGAGTGTGTGTATTAGAAGATGTGCAAACAAATGTGCATTTTTGTAAAGAAAGAGCCATCGTAGCAGTGCTTGCTGCTTAAGTGATTGTCCATTCTTTTGCCAACTTTTTGTGTTAATATATAGACCCCTACAAATATATATATATATATATATATATATATATATATATATATACACATGAACATATTTCTATGATATTTTATACTTCTTTCCAAGAATGTAGATATGTTTGTGCAGATTGATATTGTTATGTACACGACTCAGACATTTTTAGATCACTCTAGTATATACAGTATGTTTGTACAAAAGCATCCATATTGAAGTCCTCCTTGTACTAGTAAGTCTGCAATGAACTGAAAATGTCTGCAAGATTTGATAGTGAATTGAATAAATAAATTAAGGCATTAAAGGTGAAGTAGAAAACAATTTGCAATTTTGGAACCCTTTAAGTGGTTATGTAGATCTGAGATATTATCTGCTGTTTCAAGTTGTCAGAATCCTTTGTCTACACTATTTTGGTGAAAAACATTTGAGAGCTTCAATTATTACAAATAAATAACCCATCTCTTAAGCAAACTGCTTGCTGGGAACTTTCCAGGCACAACATATTTTACACAAGGAAAAAGCTTATATTTTTTTAAAATGGCAGCAGACAACTTGCATGAATGTTCCAAATTGGAAGCTCAAATCTGCTGTCCTTTTACTTTCTATTTATTTGTCATTAATTACCAATCAGTACAGGCAAATTGTGGGTATTTCTGGGTAAATGTTTCTTTAAAAAAGACCACAAATTACAAATAAATAGAGGGTAAAAGGATTGTGTTGACTCAGCTGATAATACCTCATATCTATATAACCACTTAACGGCTTCCAAAAATGCAAATTGCTTTCTACTTCCCCTTTAATGCCTTAAATCATTCAATTCACTGTTAAATCTTGCAGATATTTTCAGTGCACTGCAAACTTAACTACAAATATGGTTGGTATTGTACATAAACTAAAAATTTATTGTGTTAATTTATGTTGTGGAAATCATTCAGAAGATTAATTATATCTTAAATTGTACTCTTAGGACCATACTCTGTACAGATCTTTTCTTAACATTCAAGCATTCTAAGATTCCATTATTCTTTATTTAGCTTTTATATGAAACTATTCTCACAGCTATCTACATATCTACAGAGTTAAATAAGAAAATGTATGCAAATATTTTATATTAAAAACTGGAAACTGGAATGGATTCCACAACAAATAACCAGCAACAGGATACATTTTTTTTTACTGATGTTGACATATGGACACAAATAAAAATCTGTCCTCTATTTAGTCGATCATTTCAAGTTAGTGCCAATGGGCAAAATATATAGAAAAATAACCATATTCTAACTATAGTTTTAATTTAGTTTGACTGAATCCACATTGATTATTCTGGATCAATAAGAGCTCTAGTTCCCATTAACTCTACAGACGCTGCCAAAGCCAGATCACAGGGACAGTTAACAAGACTAGGGACAGCTGCTGTGCTATCTGTAACTGGCATGTATATGAGTTAAGCATAGCATATAATATATGTATGATAATATATATATATATATATATATATATATATATATATATATATATATATATAATATATATATATTTGGATCTTTATGTGTCTTTCTCTGGAGTATTAGCCAGTGCCTCACCAGCCTCTGACCTCACCGCATGTCACTGAGTACATGAGTGTACTAAGGTCAAATGTGAGTACCTACTTGGCATTTTATATGTTATAATTTGGCTTTACATATCGATACACACATGAGGCGCCCCTCTTGTCTCCTATTTCTCATACAGTTCTGGATTTATCTGTGAGGAGGAGAGCAGCCGTATTTCTGGTTTATAAAGGTTAGTCGGTACACCTAGAGTTACCAGCCTCTATTAGTACATATGTGTACTATGACCTAATGTGAGTACCCATTTGGCATCATATCGTGTTTATTTCCCAATTGATATATTGATATACACATGAGGCGCCCCTCTTGTATCTTCTTATCTTTCGAATGGGCAGACTAGTTTGAGATGATAGAAAGGTAACAGTAACTCAAATAACCACTCGTTACCACCAAGGTATGCAGAATACCATCTCTGAATCCACAACACGTTGAACCTTAAAGCAGATGGGCTACAGCAGCAGAAGACCACACAGGGTGTCACTCCTGTCAACTAAGAACAGGAAACCAAGGCTACAATTCACACAGGCTCACTAAAATTGGACAATAGAAGATTTGAAAAACATTGCCTGGTCTGATGACTCTCAATTTCAGCTGTGACATTCAGATGGTAGGGTCAGAATTTGGTGTAAACAACATGAAAGCTTGGATCCATCCTGCCTTGTATTAACGATTCAGGCTGGTGGTGGTGGTGTAATGGTGTGGGGGATATTTTCTTGGCAAACTTTGGGCCCCTTAGTACCAATTGAACATTGTTTAAATGCCACGGCCTACCTGAGTATTGTTGCTGACTATGTCCATCCCTTTATGACTACAGTGTACCGATCTTCTGATGGCTACTTCCAGCAGGATAATGCACCATGTGACAAAGCTCAAATTATATCAAACTGGTTTCTTGAACATGACAATGAGTCCACTGTACTCCGCTGGCCTCCACAGTCACCAGATCTCAATCCAATAGATCACCTTTGGGATGTGGTGGAACAGGAGATTTGCATCATGAATGTGCAGCCAACAAATCTGCAGTAACTGTATGATGCTATCATGTCAATATGGTCCAAAATCTCTGAGGAATGTTTCCAGCACCTTGAATCTATGCCACAAAGAATTAAGGCAGTTCTGAAGGCAAAAGGGTTTCCAACCCGGTAATAGCAAGGTGTATCTAATAAAGTGGCCGGTGAGTGTATATTCAAATATAGGCATACATCAGAGATTTTGTGGGTGCCGTTCTAGACCACCCCAATAAACCGAATATCACAATAACTCAAGTCACACAAATATTTTGGGTCCCAGTGCATATAAAAGTTATGTTTACACCATACTGTAATCTATTAAGTGTGTAATAGCATTGTGTGTTAAAAACAATGTACCTACCTTAATTATAAAATAATTAATTGCAAAAAAAACATAATTTCAGTCTTCAGAGGGTCATAATCTTTTTGCTTGTGGTGTGCATAAATATATGTTTATTTGTGTGTATTATTGTGTGTATTTGTGTGTATGTGTTTACATGTGTAAATATGTTGGAAAAATGTCACTGATAGACTTGCTCGACAAAGGGTTGTCACAAACCTTCAATTTGTAGTAAAAAAAAAAAAAAACAATACAGCGAAGTGCAATAAAACAAGGTATGCCTGCAGATATATAGGTATAGATATATATTTTTCAAAAAAATAATCAAATATTTATATGTGTGTAAAAATAAAAAGAACATTTTCTTCTATGTGAAGAACATATGCATTTAATGTATTCCTAACTTACTTCGGGTTTAGCACAATTGGTCTAACGATATTGGGTTGCATGTTTTTTTTACAGAATGCCCCTTAGAAGTCTATGGGCAGAAGACGTTAGCGGTTTTGTGGTATCTTAATTCCTGAAGTTAGCACGCATTGGTCTTTTACTTGCACACTGACTTTTTACTTTTAACTTGTAGTACATGTGCTAACCCTGGGGTCAATAAGTTTTTACTTTGAGCGCCCAATCGAAAAAGTAATTTAGCGTCACACTATGTGTGGCCCATATTGTGCAGTAAGCAAAAGAGAGAAGGAGAATGCTAGCTTATTCTTTTTTGGTTAGGTGGTTTAGCACAGATTCTACATTTTACTACAATAATGTACTAAACAATCACAACCAAATTAGGGCTGGATCACAAGTGGCACTGTATTTTTTTTTGCGATCGCAAAAACTCCGCTAGAGTTAAGCTTTTACCGCTAGTAGAGTTGCACTCATATTACAAGTTAAAAAAAAATATTTTGCGCAAGTGGTAACCCGACTAGCGCAAAAATCCTAACTTAAATTATCTTGTGCGCATGCATGTATTCCCCCATAGAATTCAATGGATAAAAAAAAACACCCATCACACAAACAACATAGCATATTCGCATTAGCAAATGTAAAATATTTACAGTAAATACATAGGGGCATATTTATAAAGCTCCGTATGGAACTTGATTCCCCTTGTTTATGGCAAGCCTTTAGGCTCGCCGGAAACAGAAGTTACGAAGCAGCTGTCTAAAGACTGCTGTTCCATAACTTGTCCGCCTGCTCTGAGGCTGTGGACAGAAATCAACCTGATTGATTGGCACCCCCTGCTAGCGTATGCTGTCGGCATTTTTTGATGTGCGGCGGACATGATACGCACATTGATAAATATGCCCCATAGGGGTCAATTTATCAAATGCTGGGTGGACATCGCTAAATGCTGACAGCATACGCTGTCGGAATTTACCATTGCACAAGCATTTCTTGTGAACTGCTTGTGCAATGCCGCTCCCTGCACATTCGCTAGCAGGGGGTCTCAAACATCCCGATCGTATCTTATGACTGCTGCTTCTTAGCTTATGTTTCCGGAAACATCAGGCGGAGAAAGCAGCAACCACTGCTTATTAAATCTCCCCCATAGTTAAAACCTTCATTAATATGTTTTATCATGTTTTCATCTACTTCGTGGCAATGTGTGTGTGTGTAGATATATATTAATGTTTTTATATATGTATTATATCTCTGTCAATACATATATACAAATATAAATACATTAATATATGCACACATATATAGACATATCTATAAACATAAAAATACATATTTAACGATGTATGTGTATGTATCTCTATGTTAAAGTACTTTTGTGCCGTTTTATTTTCTAACACCTGAGATATTTTTTGTGCAATGTTTTTTGTAAATAATTTTTATTTCAGTGTTAATATGAGTGTAAGTTGTAATGTATTTTTTATCTGTTTTGTGCAACTTTTTAGTTTCGGAAAACAGTTAATCACAGCTTTGAGATCGCGGTAAGGATTGAAGCATAAATTGTGATTGCGCTCAACTTGTAATATCAGCGCAATTACAAAAGCTTGCGAAAAGAAGATATCATTTGCACAAAACAGTTTGTGCCTCACTTATAATTTGGCACTTATTATATATTGCCTCATACCCTTACTTACAATCCATAAATACTAAAAAGCAGCATGCTACCTGTAAATTATTCACTTTGCTAATCTCTAGCTAAAAGCCCTACAGCAATATCCACACCTAATAGTATACTCCCTGCTATTGCAATGATAATATATATACATATATACAGTATATATATATATATATATATATATATATATATAGATATATATATATATATATATATATATATATATACAGAGAGAAGTGCACTCACAGGAACGAACAACTGGCTCAATACCATTGTTAGCCTGTTCTATGGTGATTTACCACCTGGGTGCAGCTTTTTAGCCCAGTAATGCTTTTCACAGAGAAGAAATTTCCTGTAGTATATCAGTCTGATCCCGCCTATTACGGTCAGTCCAGTGCCGAAATACCAGGCAATTCCTCTCTGAACAAGGAACACAGCAACCCCAGACGATCGTTTCGGCCTTCATTGGGCCTCGTCAGTGAGGTGTAGCCATATTCCTCTAAGCACACTGAGCAAGGAGTCCACGTCTGGTTGCCCCTTTTTCCCATAGGGAGACTAAATACATACAGAGAGAAGTGCACTCACAGGAACGAACAACTGGCTCAATACCATTGTTAGCCTGTTCTATGGTGATTTACCACCTGGGTGCAGCTTTTTAGCCCAGTAATGCTTTTCACAGAGAAGAAATTTCCTGTAGTATATCAGTCTGATCCCGCCTATTACGGTCAGTCCAGCGCCGAAATACCAGGCAATTCCTCTCTGAACAAGGAACACAGCAACCCCAGACGATCGTTTCGGCCTTCATTGGGCCTCGTCAGTGAGGTGTAGCCATATTCCTCTAAGCACACTGAGCAAGGAGTCCACGTCTGGTTGCCCCTTTTTTCCCATAGGGAGACTAAATACATACAGAGAGAAGTGCACTCACAGGAACGAACAACTGGCTCAATACCATTGTTAGCCTGTTCTATGGTGATTTACCACCTGGGTGCAGCTTTTTAGCCCAGTAATGCTTTTCTCAGAGAAGAAATTTCCTGTAGTATATCAGTCTGATCCCGCCTATTACGGTCAGTCCAGCGCCGAAATACCAGGCAATTCCTCTCTGAACAAGGAACACAGCAACCCCAGACGATCGTTTCGGCCTTCATTGGGCCTCGTCAGTGAGGTGTAGCCATATTCCTCTAAGCACACTGAGCAAGGAGTCCACGTCTGGTTGCCCCTTTTTCCCATAGGGAGACTAAATACATACAGAGAGAAGTGCACTCACAGGAACGAACAACTGGCTCAATACCATTGTTAGCCTGTTCTATGGTGATTTACCACCTGGGTGCAGCTTTTTAGCCCAGTAATGCTTTTCACAGAGAAGAAATTTCCTGTAGTATATCAGTCTGATCCCGCCTATTACGGTCAGTCCAGCGCCGAAATACCAGGCAATTCCTCTCTGAACAAGGAACACAGCAACCCCAGACGATCGTTTCGGCCTTCATTGGGCCTCGTCAGTGAGGTGTAGCCATATTCCTCTAAGCACACTGAGCAAGGAGTCCACGTCTGGTTGCCCCTTTTTCCCATAGGGAGACTAAATACATACAGAGAGAAGTGCACTCACAGGAACGAACAACTGGCTCAATACCATTGTTAGCCTGTTCTATGGTGATTTACCACCTGGGTGCAGCTTTTTAGCCCAGTAATGCTTTTCACAGAGAAGAAATTTCCTGTAGTATATCAGTCTGATCCCGCCTATTACGGTCAGTCCAGCGCCGAAATACCAGGCAATTCCTCTCTGAACAAGGAACACAGCAACCCCAGACGATCGTTTCGGCCTTCATTGGGCCTCGTCAGTGAGGTGTAGCCATATTCCTCTAAGCACACTAAGCACACTGAGCAAGGAGTCCAGACGTGGACTCCTTGCCCAGTGTGCTTAGAGGAATGTGGCTGCACCTCACTGACGAGGCCCATAGGAGGCCGAAACGATCGTCTGGGGTTGTCATGTTCCTTGTTCAGAGAAGAATTGCCTGGTATTTCGGGGCTGGACTGACCTTACTTGGCGGGATCAGACTGATATATTTCAGGAAAATTTTCTTCTGTGAAAAGCACACTGGTCTAAAAGAGACTGCTTCCGGGTGGTAAATCGCCATAGAACAAGCCACTGAGCTGTTGTTCGTTCCTGGTAGAGCGCTTCTCTCTTTGTATATATATATATATATATATATATATATATATATCCACATTTAAGGGACATATGATAAAACACTTTTTTTTCTTTCATGATTCACAAAAAGGATTTATCATTTAAAAAACATAAACATTCCAATGTACTCATATTATCTAATCTGATTGTATGCTTATGTATTTTAATAATTTTCTATACCTGTATGGTATTTTAGTTTTTTTCTTAAAACATTAGAAGGTTTAATGTAAAATCAAACAATATGCATATTATGTATTTAAGGAATATGTTTTATCATTACATTTCTATATAATGTTTTACTTTGTTGCACTACATAATTGACACTATTTTTGTCACACCACAAACATTTTAAACCTTAGTGTTGCTTGCAGATACTTTTTATGTATGTGATATGCCCAGCAGCATTAAATAACTAATCTTTACCATATCCTTTGCTCACAGACTGCTGATGACTGTATAGTCGCTGGTTCATTTCAGGTCAGTGCCATTCATAGACATGACTATTCTTTTTTGGCTTCATGCTGCATCAGTGAAATGCTTCAAGACCATTGCATAGAATGTGTTTACATTAATCCAGTACAGGCAATAAATCTGAACCGTCCTGGCACTGTGGAACGCTCATAAATCACTTCCCTTGCATCAGTTTTTGCTGTACATTACCTTTTTACATGATGACAGAATGAGTGCAACCTTTGGTTTACGTGCAAATCATGCAAGATGCGACACAAAAGAGAGCCTGGACTCTTTTCTAATGTATTCAAGTTTTTATAACGTACTTATTACAGCCCAATTAAAATATGAATCCATTTTCCACTTAACCAGCGGGGCAAAAATAGTTGTGATCCACGCTAAAATATTTGTAATTAGACATAATACTCATATGCTAAATCATCTAAAGTGATGAGGCACAACTGTAAAAAGCTGACATGTAAATACCACCTGAACATCTCTTTGTAAAAAAGGAAGATATTTTACATTAATTTCTTTAGCTCATCAGAGTAAGGGCTCTGTATACAGATATACTTCACATGCAGTCTAGCTGGAAGTTGAAAAAAAAAAAAAAAAGCAATAGCCAGTCAGCATCATCAGTGCTGAAGTCATCTTTTGCTTTGCTGTGATCTCATGAGATTTCACAGGAATCTTGTGAAATTTCATAGCAAGCTTCCTTAAACTGAATAGGAAAATAACATGACTGTGCCTGCACATGCCAGATGCACACTCCCCTGCAAGTCCTGGGACTAGCATCCTGATTGGCTGCATAAAGTCTCTTTACAGTGGGATGTGAATACTTAGGAAATTTTGAGGTAAACTATATTTCATGTTTACATAGAGATGTTCAGGTGATAGTTTCTAGTCAGCTTTTTACAGTTATGCTGCATCACTTTCAAGAGCTTCAACATTTGGGTATCCTCCATTTATAGTTCAATGCAGAAAGCCTTAACGTTATATTTTTTGGAGAAGATAGTACATGCACTTAAAGGGACAATTAGCTCAGATTGTGCTTTTAAATACACCTGAGTTTGTTTCACAATATAAGTATCTACGAATAAGGAATAAAGCTGACACGCGTAAGATGCGTCTTTTTAATATGCACCATTAATTACTTTGATGTCAATAAAGAAATTTGAATCTTACTGGGAGTGCTGAACTTTATTTCATTTCTTTTTTAACTATCTCAGGCCTAGATTTGAAGTTTGGCGGTAGCCGTGAAAACCAGCGTTAGAGGCTCCTAACGCTGGTTTTAGGCTACCTCCGGTATTTGGAGTCATTAAAAAAAGGGTCTAACGCTCACTTTTCAGCCGCGACTTTTCCATACCGCAGATCCCCTTACGTAAATTGCGTATCCTATCTTTTCAATGGGATTTTTCTAACTCTGGTATTTAGAGTCGTGTCTGAAGTGAGCGTTAGAAATCTAACGACAAAACTCCAGCCGCAGAAAAAAGTCAGTAGTTAAGAGCTTTCTGGGCTAACGCCGGTTCATAAAGCTCTTAACTACTGTACTCTAAAGTACACTAACACCCATAAACTACCTATGTACCCCTAAACCGAGGTCCCCCCACATCGCCGCCACTCGATTACATTTTTTTAACCCCTAATCTGCCGACCGCCACCTACGTTATACTTATGTACCCCTAATCTGCTGCCCCTAACACCGCCGACCCCTATATTATATTTATTAACCCCTAACCTGCCCCCCACAACGTCGCAGCCAGCTACCTACAATAATTAACCCCTAATCTGCCGACCGCAAAGCGCCGCCACCTACGTTATACTTATGTACCCCTAATCTGCTGCCCCTAACACCGCCGACCCCTATATTATATTTATTAACCCCTAATCTGCCCCCCTCAACGTCACCTCTACCTGCCTACAATTATTAACCCCTAATATGCCGAGCGGACCGCACCGCTATTATTATAAAGTTATTAACCCCTAATCCACCTCACTAACCCTATAATAAATAGTATTAACCCCTAATCTGCCCTCCCTAACATCGCCGACACCTAACTTCAAACATTAACCCCTAATCTGCCGACTGGAGCTCACCGCTATTCTAATAAATGTATTGACCCCTAAAGCTAAGTCTAACCCTAACACTAACACCCCCCTAACTTAAATATAATTTACATCTAACGAAATTAATTAACTCTTATTAAATAAATTATTCCTATTTAAAGCTAAATACTTACCTGTAAAATAAATCCTGATATAGCAACAATATAAATTATAATTATATTATAGCTATTTTAGGATTAATATTTATTTTACAGGTAACTTTGTATTTATTTTAACCAGGTACAATAGCTATTAAATAGTTAAGAACTATTTAATAGCTAAAATAGTTAAAATAATTACAAATTTACCTGTAAAATAAATCCTAACCTAAGTTACAATTAAACCTAACACTACACTATCAATAAATTAATTAAATACAATACCTACAAATAACTACAATGAAATAAACTAACTAAAGTACAAAAAATAAAAAAGAACTAAGTTACAAAAAATAAAAAAATATTTACAAACATAAGAAAAATATTACAACAATTTTAAACTAATTACACCTACTCTAAGCCCCCTAATAAAATAACAAAGCCCCCCAAAACAAAAAAATGCCCTACCCTATTCTAGATTACTAAAGTTCAAAGCTCTTTTACCTTACCAGCCCTGAACAGGGCCCTTTGCGGGGCATGCCCCAAAAAGTTCAGCTCTTTTGCCTGTAAAAAAAAACATACAATACCCCCCCCAACATTACAACCCACAACCCACATACCCCTAATCTAACCCAAACCCCCCTTAAATAAACCTAACACTAAGCCCCTGAAGATCTCCCTACCTTGAGTCATCTTCACCCAGCCGAGCCAAATTCTTCATCCAAGCGGAGCAAGAAGAGGTCCTCCATCCGGTACAAGTCTTCATCCAAGCGGGGCAGAAGAGGTCTTCCATCCGATTGAAGTCTTCATCCAAGCGGGATCTTCTATCGTCATCCATCCGGAGCGGAGCGGCAGGATCCTGAAGACCTACGACGCGGAACATCCATCCTGGCCGACGACTGAACGACAATATTCTGATTGGCTGATGGAATCAGCCAATCAGAATCAAGTTCAATCCGATTGGCTGATTGGATCAGCCAATCGGATTGAACTTGATTCTGATTGGCTGATTCCATCAGCCAATCAGAATATTCCTAACTTAATTCCGATTGGCTGATAGAATCCTATCAGCCAATCGGAATTCGAGGGACGCCATCTTGGATGACGTCATTTAAAGGAACCGTCATTCGTTGTTCAGTCGTCGGCCAGGATGGATGTTCCGCGTCGGAGGTCTTCAGGATCCTGCCGCTCCGCTCCGGATGGATGACGATAGAAGATCCCGCTTGGATGAAGACTTCAATCGGATGGAAGACCTCTTCTTCCCCGCTTGCATGAAGACTTCTACCGGATGGAGGACCTCTTCTTGCTCCGCTTGGATGAAGAATTTGGCTCGGCTGGGTGAAGACGACTCAAGGTAGGGAGATCTTCAGGGGCTTAGTGTTAGGTTTATTTAAGGGGGGTTTGGGTTAGATTAGGGGTATGTGGGTTGTGGGTTGTAATGTTGGGGGGGGGTATTGTATGTTTTTTTTTACAGGCAAAAGAGCTGAACTTTTTGGGGCATGCCCCGCAAAGGGCCCTGTTCAGGGCTGGTAAGGTAAAAGAGCTTTGAACTTTAGTAATCTAGAATAGGGTAGGGCATTTTTTTATTTTGGGGGGCTTTGTTATTTTATTAGGGGGCTTAGAGTAGGTGTTATTAGTTTAAAATTGTTGTAATATTTTTCTTATGTTTGTAAATATTTTTTTATTTTTTGTAACTTAGTTCTTTTTTATTTTTTGTACTTTAGTTAGTTTATTTCATTGTAGTTATTTGTAGGTATTGTATTTAATTAATTTATTGATAGTGTAGTGTTAGGTTTAATTGTAGATAATTATAGGTATTTTATTTAATTAATTTATTGATAGTGTAGTGTTAGGTTTAATTGTAACTTAGGTTAGGATTTATTTTACAGGTAATTTTGTAATTATTTTAACTATTTTAGCTATTAAATAGTTCTTAACTATTTAATATCTATTGTACCTGGTTAAAATAAATACAAAGTTACCTGTAAAATAAATATTAATCCTAAAATAGCTATAATATAATTATAATTTATATTGTAGCTATATTAGGATTTATTTTACAGGTAAGTATTTATCTTTAAATAGGAATAATTTATTTAATAAGAGTTAATTAATTTCGTTAGATTAAAATTATATTTAACTTAGGGGGTGTTAGTGTTAGGGTTAGACTTAGCTTTAGGGGTTAATACATTTATTAGAATAGCGGTGAGCTCCAGTCGGCAGATTAGGGGTTAATAATTGAAGTTAGGTGTCGGCGATGTTAGGGAGGGCAGATTAGGGGTTAATACTATTTATTATAGGGTTAGTGAGGCGGATTAGGGGTTAATAACTTTATTATGATAGCGGTGCGGTCCGGTCGGCAGATTAGGGGTTAATAAGTGTAGGCAGGTGGAGGCGACGTTGTGGGGGGCAGATTAGGGGTTAATAAATATAATATAGGGGTCGGCGGTGTTAGGGGCAGCAGATTAGGGGTACATAAGGATAATGTAAGTAGCGGCGGTTTACGGAGCGGCAGATTAGGGGTTAAAAATAATATGCAGGGGTCAGCGATAGCGGGGGTGGCAGATTAGGGGTTAATAAGTTTAAGGCTAGGGGTGTTTAGACTCGGGGTACATGTTAGGGTGTTAGGTGCAGACGTAGGAAGTGTTTCCCCATAGCAAACAATGGGGCTGCGTTAGGAGCTGAACGCGGCTTTTTTGCAGGTGTTAGTTTTTTTTTCAGCTCAAACAGCCCCATTGTTTCCTATGGGGGAATCGTGCACAAGCACGTTTTTGAGGCTGGCCGCGTCCGTAAGCAACTCTGGTATCGAGAGTTGAAGCTGCATTAAATATGCTCTACGCTCCTTTTTTGGAGCCTAACGCAGCCTTTATGTGGACTCTCAATACCAGAGTTATTTTTATGGTGCGGCCAGAAAAAAGCCTGCGTTAGCTACGCGGGTCCTTACCGACAAAACTCTAAATCTAGCCGTCAGTTTTCAGCACCCCAGCATTTTCCTGTACAGAATACACCCTTGGATATACTATACTATATTCTTGTCACGTTCTACAAGTCATTTTGTTTAAACCAAAGTCCTACAGAGGGGCTGTACACACCGATGAGCCCCCCTGCCTGAATATACCACATGCAGTTGTATGATTACATAGGTTATGTGAATGGGATTTTGTTGTTTCTGCAATAGACAACCACTACAGTACAGCTGAACTCTCTGGGCAAACTCTGGGAAATCTCAGCCCCACTTTTTGAGCGCTTCTGTGAGATGAGTGTATTAACGAGGCCAACAACACATTAGTGTGCCCTATACTTTCAATGGATATTTTGGACCGTGCTAAATATCACTCAAATTTGAAAGTTATGTCTTGCGCTCGAACACAAGCAAAAATAGTTCAAGAAGAATTAGCACGACCTGAGACCTGAAGTAAAGTGTTAGGGGTAAATTAAAAGTTAACAAAACACATGGAAAACATTTTAAAATAACACATACAATCATGTATAAATGTTTTTAATAAAAAAGATAAGTTGTGATATATGACAAGTGTCACGTTTAAAATCAGTCCCAAAGTAGACCCAAAGGCAAGAGGAAAGTAAATATCACACTCTAGCACACTGAATATATTCCAGGAAGTGACCCCCAGAGACAGATATGGCACAAATGAATGAGACTGAGTGGGAAAAGTAAAAACTCATGTGCAGAATATCTGAGTTTAACTCAAGCAGGCAGATCAGGTGGGAAAAGGATGGACAGGCCAAGTAGGAATTCACAGGAAGGAATATAGCAAAGGTGAACTTCTGCAAGCAGGTCTGACAAGCTAAGGATTGGTTAAGCAGTTTAGGCAGGCTGATTAACTCACTGACAGGTAGGTGTCACATGCAAATGTTTAAAAAGTTCAGGCAGGAAGAGGTTAAGCAGGTTTTAGGCAGGCTTGAATACTGACAGGCAGTTAAGGGGTTACTCCAGCAGGCAGGTCTGACAGGCAAATGTTATAGCGTTTAGGCAGGCCGAAGTTAAGCAGGTTTTAGGCAAGGTTGTATGCTGACAGTGACAGACAGTTAAGAGGTAAGTCAGTAGGTTGGTCAGAAAGACAAGGTACTCCCAGGCAGATGATCGAGCAAGCAATTAGAAAGAAGCCACAGCGTGGTCAATGGGCAACAAATGGGCACAAGGGTAATGGCGGGTTAGGAGTTGTTAGATTAGGCTAGGGGTTAATAGCAATGGGGGTTATGTCAGTGTAGTGGTTAGGTTGCACTGGGAGTGAGGGTGTGTAAAGGTTTAATAATTTAAAGGAGCATTATATGCATGTATAATGTTTCATGTATATGCATTTTCTAATATAATGCACATTATTGTAATTATTATATTGTGGGAGTTTTTTGTGTTTTCTTTTTTTTTAAATTTTACATAAATACATTTGTTTTACTTTGCAGTGTTAAACATTATGCCGTTATGTAAAACTATAAGGTTGTGGCTGCTGTCTTTTAAAAAATATTTATATAATGAATAATTAATATTATTGTTTAAAAAAACATGCAAAAAAGCAACAGCTGTTTAAAATCAAAACAAAAATTTCAATAAAATGCATTATACCCCAAAATGCATATACATGAAACATTGTATACATGTTTTGACAGAGCTCCTATGGTTTTAATAGAAAGGATTTTATTATTTACATTCACCTAGATTATGAGTTTTGCGCTATACCTGGTGTGTAAAGAACGCAATAAAATGAGCGGTACCGCACTTTCCATAGTGCTGCCATTACAAGTTACTGAAAAACCTACTTGTGCTGTGCGTTATTGTGCATTAATTTCCATACCGCACAAAAGCCAAGGGTTTACACGCTCATGCACGCTTTCCCCCATAGTTATTAATGGGGAGAGAGTTAGAAAAAAACTAACCCCTGCGAACGTGGAATGGCAAATCGCCGTAACACAACCCCGTTGATGTCTATGAGGGAAAGAAAGTTACGTTTAAACCTAACACCCTAACCTAACCCGCTAGTCTAAACACCCCTAGCCCGCAGCCCCAACATTGCCAACGTTAAATAAAGTTATTAACCCCTAATCCGCTGCTCCCCGATATCACAACTAATAAACTAAACCTATTAACTCCTAAACTGCCGGCCCCCACATCGCAACTAATAAACTAAACCTATTAACCCCTAAACTGCCGGACCCCCTCATCACAAACCATTAATTAAACTATTAACCCCTAAACCTAACACCCTCTAACTGTAAATTGAAAGTTACAATATAACTATCTTTAAATAAATAAAAACTTACCTGTGAAATAAAAAAAATAACATTAAACTATAAATTAACCTAACATTACTATTCTAATAAAATAAAAAAAAATACCAATTAAAAAACCTAAATTACAAATTTATAAAAACCTAAGACCACGACAAAAATAAACAAAATCTAACATTACAAAATATAATAAACACTAAAAATAAGAAAAATAAAAAAACTCTGAGATTACAAAAAATAATAAACGAAATGATCAAAAATAAAAACAATTACACCTAATCTAATAGCCCTATAAAAATAAAAAGCCCCCCAAAATAAAAACAGCCCCTAACCTACAAAAAAATACCAATAGCCCTTAAAGTGGCCTTTTGTAGGGCATTGCCCTAAGTTTAACAGCTCTTTTACATTAAAATATTACAAAGTCCCCCCTAAAAGTAACCCCCCACCTAAGTCTAAATAAAAGCTAAGCTACCCATTGCCCCACAGCGATGTGGGGGGCTTGCAGTTTAGGGGTTAATAGCTTTATTTAGTGTCGGCAATGTCGAGGAGTGGCAGATT
The DNA here is from genome assembly GCF_027579735.1 of Bombina bombina. NCBI lineage: Eukaryota > Metazoa > Chordata > Amphibia > Anura > Bombinatoridae > Bombina > Bombina bombina. Next base: position 421,305,686 of record NC_069504.1, read on the forward strand.
AGGGGTTAATAATTTTAGTTTATTAGTTACGGTGTGGTTGTGGCAGTTTAGGGGTTAATAGGTTTACTTTAGTGTCGGCCATGTGAGTGAGTGGCAGATTAGGGGTTAATAGGTATAATATAGTATTTGCAATGCGGGAGGGTGGCGGTTTGGGGGTTAATAGATAGTTTATGGGTGTTAGTGTACTTTGTAACCTTTTTAGTTATGAGTTTTGTGAAACATTTTTGTTTTGCAAAATCCATAACTACTGGTCTCAGATTGCGGAATGGATTGTGTTGATATAGGCTGTAACACAAGCATTTTAGCTGGACCGCACAACCTGTAATACGGCGCTATGGAAAATCTTGCCCTTAAACGTCATTATTTATGCAATCAATTATGGTGCTTAATCGCTTCAGGAGATCACTACCAATAATTAAACGATCATTTGGCAGATCCACTATAATGACAGGGTGTCTTATGACCCTGTTCCCCATTTTAAATTTTAACCATGCCGTATTGTGGACTTTTAGAGAGTCACCCCCAACACCTATTAGTGAACCATCAAATTCTTTTATTTTAGGTTTGTGGGGTGTTAGCTCATTTAGCTGTGTGTAGTACCCGTGGGATAGAATAGTTGCCTGAGACCCAGTATCAATTAATTCCATGATAGGGTTGGAAACTGAATTCTGCAGCTCAGCTAATAAATAATATCTCCCTGCCGTTTCTACCATTTCACACATAAAATTGGCATGATTGCACACTTGTGGGCTCCGCCGCGTGTTACCTCAATCTGCCGTGTTACCTGATGCAGAAGAAACTTCATTCTTACCGGTCCCCTCTATAATAGGGTCGACTGGGTTCTTGTGTACTGCATCTATGGAAATAAGGTTAAGAGAATGCTGCAAAGGAAGAGATTGGTTAAATTTTCCCGGCTGAGGTTGCTTGTCATCACAGCTAAATCGTCTGTTTCCAGTCTGTGGGGAGAGAACATGATTAGTAAGATTTTTGACATTTATCATTTTATTTTGTATATCTCTCCCCTCCCTTTCAGGTGATACTGCAATATTTATGACTGTGCCTGTGGCCCACTGCTGGCCACTGGCTGTACCCCTAAAAAAAGATTGTTAGGTTTCTGGGCCATAAAGGCTTGACTCATATTGGTACATAGTGTCCATAATTGACTAACTTGTGTGCTGAGTTGGCCCACTTGAATGGACAAGCTATCTTTACCCATGGACCAATTTTTTGATGTCCCAGGGTATTGATTCCTAGATCTTTGGGATCCCTCAGAATCATAGCTATTTTTCCTATTTTGACGTGGTTGTCTTTGGGGTTCAACTTGTTCAGCGTTAGTATTTTGGGGAGCACTATTTACTTGGGGTGTCTGGTTACCCTGAGAGTATTTTCGCCACTTATTGTATCTACCTTTACGGGGATACCTATTATCTTGTGGATATTCTTCTCTTTGGGAGTAATTATTTACATGGTTATGTCCCCCTTCTTGGGTATATTCCCTCTGCACCTCAGCCCTTGATGGGGGAGGGGTAGAGTTAAACCTTTGTGGGGATAGCCTGTTTTCTTTGGCCACTTCTGCATAGGTTTTCTTTTTAGACTCCAAATTGAAGGGACTAGGTGACACCCTAGTTTTTGCCACAATTTTAGGACTAGGTTTCATTTCCCTCTTAAACCCCTGTTCACCAGATTGCTGAATAGAGTATAACTTTGTACTCTCTTTGATCAGCCATTCCTATGAGCAGTTCTCATCAAAATCTCTAGCTAAATTAATTTTGATGGGTGCGGGCAACGCTTCAAAAAATAAATTCACAAGTTCTGAGCATTCAAATATGGGATTATCTTCAGCCATACTGTATGCATTTTTCAGCACAGAAAGGAATTCTATAGGGCTTTGAATTGCACTACATTTTAAACCATATACAGCTATTTTTGCTGCAGTTTTAGTGCGATGTTGCCCGAATTCTTTTCTGCACTGTCGTTTTGTTTCATTCCCGGAATGAATATTCATATCCTTTAGTGAAGCAAAGAATTTGTGATATATACCTTCAAATACCCAGGGCAGATATTCAATTTTTTTATGCTCACTTGTAGCATTCATTATAGCTAAAGCATTTTCAAAGGTCTCTAAATGGTCAATTATAGAGTTTGTTCCTTTGTGGGAGAATTTAGGTACTGCATGACTTAAAAATGTAATTATTTTATGGGTGTCACATACCATATTAGACGTATCTTGGGATTTCCTAGGAGCCTTACATTGGGGGTTGAAGTGTTCCCTATTTTCCCTTTTATTATGGGGAGACCCCCTATGTACATTATTATTACATGGGCTATTTGGGTATCTAGCTCCGCCCTCTGATTCACTACCAGAGCTTCCCTCCCTCTCATCAGCTGAGTTATAGCAGTTCCCTGAATTTACATCATGAGGTGACTGTCTATTTAGGAAATCTACTTCTGACCCAGTAGGGTTCCTTTATCTACATTCTTCACTAAATTTCTGCATTTCCACCCTGATGCATTCTCTAAGAGAGTTAGAATTATCTGCATTATTCTCACTGTTAATAGAGGGGGTTTTATTTTGACGATACAACCTTTTTAAATCCCTTAATTATCTCTGGCTTTGCGCGAGCTGTTTATTTAATTCTTGTATCTTTGCTAGTAAATCTAAGTTATGCTTATCTAAGGTGGCTATGTCTTAGGCAAATCATCAATTTTATTTTTGGCTATTTTTAAATTTTTACATTGATTAATTTTTACATTGATTAATTTTTAATAATTCTTGGAATAATTCACATTTTTCATTCCACCTTTCATTATCAATAGCAATATTTTTAGCCTTAATTTCAAGCATATCCATGTGATCCTTTAATTCACCCGCAATATTAAACCTCTCTTTAATGTGGCCTATAATGTTCATTTTAAGAATATTGCCTTGAGTAAGGTTTATTGTCAGGGAATAAATCTCAACACTATATAAATACTCACTTCTGGTTACAGACATTATTATATTGGCATAGTATTTAGTTAAATTAAAACGCTAATTCAATTTTGGCCAATAAGAGAGAAAAAAATATATATTTTCAAAAATATATTAATATTAATTTTGAAATATGAAAAATTAATATTTCATCAATGTTTCAAAATTATTTTTTTAATAATATTTCAAGATATCAATAGTAACTTTGAAATACTTAAAGGACCAGTCAACACATTAGATTTGCATAATCAACAAATGCAAGATAACAAGACAATGCAATAGCACTTAGTCTGAACTTCAAATGAGTAGTAGATTTTTTTATAACAAATTTCAAAGTTATGTATATTTCCACTCCCCTTGTACCATGTGATAGCAATCAGCCAATCACAAATGCATATACGTATAGTCTGTGAATTCTTGCACATGCTCAGTAGGATCTGGTGACTCAAAAAGTGTAAATATAAAAGACACTGCACATTTTTTTTAATGGAAGTAAATTCGAAAGTTGTTTGAAATTACATGGTGTATCTGAATCATGAAAATTTTTATTTAACCTGAGTGTCCCTTTAATCACAACAAAAAAAAACTAATAATTTTTTTTCTTAGATTAATTTTTTTTTTTTTTACAAAAATTATTTTTATTTTCAATAATAATTTCTATTTACTACAAATATATTATATCAATATGATAAATATTAATAATATCTAAAGCAAAGTGCCTCCAAATAATATGTCAGTACTGTATATGACTGGGTTATAACACAATATATTTAATAATTATTCTTTAAAATAAACCCCCAATAAAAAATGCATATACCAAGACAATAAAATTAATGTAAATGCCTGAATTATTTTTATTAGTTAATATTTATAAACACATTGAAATATATTTGTAGAAACCAGAATATGAGTAAAACTATACAGTGTTTAAATTATTATAATATGCTATATTCTTTACAAAGCAAACCAAATTGTAATTTTATAACTAACCTTATTCACAATTGAATTGCATTAAAATATCACACTGAGACCAAGATATAAACCACTAACATTCAGACTGGTACAATTTTAACAGTGCTTAGTTGAACAATAGGACAATATATGCTCTAATTGAAACACCAGAAGTTATATATATATATATATAACAGTCAGTTTAAATGCCAATTTCTCTAAGCTAAAATAAATTCGTAGGCCTAGATTTGGAGTTTGGCGGTAGAAGGGCTGTTAACGCTCCGCGGGCTTTTTTCTGGCCGCACCATAAATTTAACTCTGGTATCGAGAGTTCAAACAAATGCTGCGTTAGGCTCCAAAAAAGGAGCGTAGAGCATTTTTACCGCAAATGCAACTCTCGATACCAGAGTTGCTTACGGACGCGGCCAGCCTCAAAAACGTGCTCGTGCACGATATCCCCATAGGAAACAATGGGGCTGTTTGAGCTGAAAAAAAACCTAACACCTGCAAAAAAGCAGCGTTCAGCTCCTAACGCAGCCCCATTGTTTCCTATGGGGAAACACTTCCTACGTCTGCACCTAACACTCTAACATGTACCCCGAGTCTAAACACCCCTAACCTTACACTTATTAACCCCTAATCTGCCGCTCCCGCTATCGCTGACCCCTGCATATTTTTTTTAACCCCTAATCTGCCGCTCCGTAAACCGCCGCAACCTACGTTATCCCTATGTACCCCTAATCTGCTGCCCTAACATCGCCGACCCCTATATTATATTTATTAACCCCTAATCTGCCCCCCACAACGTCGCCGACACCTGCCTACACTTATTAACCCCTAATCTGCCGAGCGGACCGCACCGCTACTATAATAAAGTTATTAACCCCTAACCCGCCTCACTAACCCTATCATAAATAGTATTAACCCCTAATCTGCCCTCCCTAACATCGCCGACACCTAACTTCAATTATTAACCCCTAATCTGACGACCGGAGCTCATCGCTACTATAATAAATGGATTAACCCCTAAAGCTAAGTCTAACCCTAACACTAACACCCCCCTAACTTAAATATAATTTACATCTAACGAAATTAATTAACTCTTATTAAATAACTTATTCCTATTTAAAGCTAAATACTTACCTGTAAAATAAATCCTAATATAGCTACAATATAAATTATAATTATATTATAGCTATTTTAGGATTAATATTTATTTTACAGGCAACTTTGTAATTATTTTAACCAGGTACAATAGCTATTTAATAGTTACCTAGTTAAAATAATAACAAATTTACCTGTAAAATAAATCCTAACCTAAGATATAATTAAACCTAACACTACCCTATCAATAAATTAATTAAATAAACTACCTACAATTACCTACAATTAACCTAACACTACACTATCAATAATTAATTAAACACAATTCCTACAAATAAATACAATTAAATAAACTAGCTAAAGTACAAAAAATAAAAAAGAACTAAGTTACAAAAAATAAAAAAATATTTACAAACATCAGAAAATTATTACAACAATTTTAAACTAATTACACCTACTCTAAGCCCCCTAATAAAATAACAAAGACCCCCAAAATAAAAAATTCCCTACCCTATTCTAAATTAAAAAAGTTAAAAGCTCTTTTACCTTACCAGCCCTGAACAGGGCCCTTTGCGGGGCATGCCCCAAGAATTTCAGCTCTTTTGCCTGTAAAAAAAACACATACAATACCCCCCCCCCCAACATTACAACCCACCACCCACATACCCCTAATCTAAACCAAACCCCCCTTAAATAAACCTAACACTAAGCCCCTGAAGATCTTCCTACCTTGTCTTCACCATCCAGGTATCACCGATCCGTCCTGGCTCCAACATCTTCATCCAACCCAAGCGGGGGTTGGCGATCCATCATCCGGTGGCTGAAGAGGTCCAGAAGAGGCTCCAAAGTTTTCCTCCTATCCGGCAAGAAGAGGACATCCGGACCGGCAAACATCTTCTCCAAGCGGCATCTTCAATCTTCTTGCATCCAGTGCGGAGCGGGTCCATCTTGAAGCAGGCGACGCGGATCCATCCTCTTCTTCCGTTGTCTCCCGACGAATGACGGTTCCTTTAAGGGACGTCATCCAAGATGGCATCCCTTGAATTCCGATTGGCTGATAGGATTCTATCAGCCAATCGGAATTAAGGTAGGAATATTCTGATTGGCTGATGGAATCAGCCAATCAGAATCAAGTTCAATCCGATTGGCTGATCCAATCAGCCAATCAGATTGAGCTCGCATTCTATTGGCTGTTCCGATAGAATGCGAGCTCAATCTGATTGGCTGATTGGATCAGCCAATAGGATTGAACTTGATTCTGATTGGCTGATTCCATCAGCCAATCAGAATATTCCTACCTTAATTCCGATTGGCTGATAGAATCCTATCAGCCAATCGGAATTGAAAGGGACGCCATCTTGGATGACGTCCCTTAAAGGAACCGTCATTCGTCGGGAGACAATGGAAGAAGAGGATGGATCCGCGTCGCCTGCTTCAAGATGGACCCGCTCCGCACCGGATGCAAGAAGATCGAAGATGCCGCTTGGAGAAGATGTTTGCCGGTCCGGATGTCCTCTTCTTGCCAGATAGGAGGAAGACTTTGGAGCCTCTTCTGGACCTCTTCAGCCACCGGATGATGGATCGCCAACCCCCGCTTGGGTTGGATGAAGATGTTGGAGCCAGGACGGATCGGTGATACCTGGATGGTAAAGACAAGGTAGGAAGATCTTCAGGGGCTTAGTGTTAGGTTTATTTAAGGGGGGTTTGGGTTAGATTAGGGGTATGTGGGTGGTGGGTTGTAATGTTGGGGGGGGGGTATTGTATGTGTTTTTTTTACAGGCAAAAGAGCTGAAATTCTTGGGGCATGCCCCGCAAAGGGCCCTGTTCAGGGCTGGTAAGGTAAAAGAGCTTTTAACTTTTTTAATTTAGAATAGGGTAGGGAATTTTTTATTTTGGGGGTCTTTGTTATTTTATTAGGGGGCTTAGAGTAGGTGTAATTAGTTTAAAATTGTTGTAATAATTTTCTGATGTTTGTAAATATTTTTTTATTTTTTGTAACTTAGTTCTTTTTTATTTTTTGTACTTTAGCTAGTTTATTTAATTGTATTTATTTGTAGGAATTGTGTTTAATTAATTTATTGATAGTGTAGTGTTAGGTTAATTGTAGGTAATTGTAGGTAGTTTATTTAATTAATTTATTGATAGGGTAGTGTTAGGTTTAATTATATCTTAGGTTAGGATTTATTTTACAGGTAAATTTGTTATTATTTTAACTAGGTAACTATTAAATAGCTATTGTACCTGGTTAAAATAATTACAAAGTTGCCTGTAAAATAAATATTAATCCTAAAATAGCTATAATATAATTATAATTTATATTGTAGCTATATTAGGATTTATTTTACAGGTAAGTATTTAGCTTTAAATAGGAATAAGTTATTTAATAAGAGTTAATTAATTTTGTTAGATGTAAATTATATTTAAGTTAGGGGGGTGTTAGTGTTAGGGTTAGACTTAGCTTTAGGGGTTAATCCATTTATTATAGTAGCGATGAGCTCCGGTCGTCAGATTAGGGGTTAATAATTTAAGGTAGGTGTCGGCGATGTTAGGGAGGGCAGATTAGGGGTTAATACTATTTATGATAGGGTTAGTGAGGCGGATTAGGGGTTAATAACTTTATTATAGTAGCGCTCAGGTCCGCTCGGCAGATTAGGGGTTAATAAGTGTAGGCAGGTGTCGGTGACGTTGAGGGGGGCAGATTAGGGGTTAATAAATATAATATAGGGGTCGGCGGTGTTAGGGGCAGCAGATTAGGGGTACATAAGGATAACGTAGGTGGCGGCACTTTGCGGTCGGAAGATTAGGGGTTAATTATTGTAAGTAGCTGGCGGCGACGTTGTGGGGGCAGGTTAGGGGTTAATAAATGTAATACAGGGGTTAGGGGCAGCAGATTAGGGGTACATAAGTATAACGTAGGTGGCGGTCGGCAGATTAGGGGTTAAAAAATTTAAATCGAGTGGCGGCGATGTGGGGGGACCTCGGTTTAGGGGTACATAGGTAGTTTATGGGTGTTAGTGTACTTTAGGGTACAGTAGTTAAGAGCTTTATGAACCGGCGTTAGCCCAGAAAGCTCTTAACTCCTGCTATTTTCCGGCGGCTGGAGTTTTGTCGTTAGAGCTCTAACGCTCACTTCAGAAACGACTCTAAATACTGGAGTTAGAAAGATCCCATTGAAAAGATAGGATACGCAATTTACGTAAGGGGATCTGCGGTATGGAAAAGTCGCGGCTGAAAAGTGAGCGTTAGACCCTTTAATCACTGACTCCAAATACCAGCGGGCGGCCAAAACCAGCGTTAGGAGCCTCTAACGCTGGTTTTCACGGCTACCGCCGAACTCTAAATCTAGGCCGTAGTTACTTACAATTAAGACCAGTTCTAATATATATATATATATATATATATATATATATATATATATATATATGCCAGGATAAACTACTTAGCACTAATGATTAGTTTAAAAAAAAATACACAGGCTATGAAATACTAGTTTTAAAATACACATATGCTCTTTAAATGTATTAACTACAGCAACAATGAATGTTTGTTTTAAAATTACCTATATTTAGCAACCACTTAATACTTTACCCAAAATGACCAAAATCGATAATTCAGTTTCCAATATTTCTCAACAGGTCCAATTTCACCTCAGAGTACCAAAAATGGAGTTTTGCAATGTGGAGAAGTAAGGGTAGCTATTTTCTTAGAGTAACTGTATTTCAAAACGCAGCCAATTTTAGTCACAAGTTTTCCAGCCAAAGTTAGCAAGAGTTAGCCCAAATTATCCCTTTCTCTCTCTATGCTTGGGGTTAAATCGTGTGATATGACCTCACCCCTTTTTGTTAAGTACCATCATTGGTGAAATTGGAAGCGCATAACGGAAGCTTGTCTCGGATTGGCCCTTCAAGTCGAAACATTTGATTGGCTACTCGGGTTTGCATATGTTCTTAACAGACAATTCATTTGGCTGTCATACCATTGTAATCCCCTAGGGGGCAGCAGACAACCAACAAATACAGTCCCACCATTACTCACTGCTACATTCCAAATATTCTTATAAGAATGATTGTTTAAACTATCATAACCTCTTGTATCAATAACTTACAACCTGAATTCCAGACAGGATAGCATCATGTTAATTTTCTGATTACTCTAATATCAAACACACTCGCCTAGATTACGAGTCTTGCATTAGCCTTAAAAAGCAGCGTTGAGGTCCCAATGCTGCTTTTTAATGCCCGCTGGTATTACGAGTCCGGCAGGTACAGGTGTACCGCTCACTTTTTTTCCGCAACTCGAGCATAACGCAAATCCACTTACATCAATTTCGTATCCTAGCTTTTTAATTGGAATTGCCTAACGCCGGTATTACGAGTCTTGGAAAGAGTGAGCGCTACAGCCTATCCTGTCAAGACTGATACCGCATTTAAAAATCAGTAGTTAAGAGTTTTATGGGCTAACGCCGTAACATAAAACTCTTAACTAAAGTGATAAAAAGTACACTAACACCCATAAACTACCTATTAACCCCTAAACCGACCCCCCCCCCCCCACATCGCAAACACTTAAATAAATTTTTTAACCCCTAATCTGCTGACCGGACATCGCTGCCACTTTAATAAATATATTAACCCCTAAACCGCTGCACTCCCTCCTCGCAAACATTAGTTACATTTTATAAACCCCTAATCTACCGTCCCTAACATCGCCAACACCTACCTAAATTTATTAACCCCTAATCTGCCACCCCCAACGTCGCCGCCACTATATTAAATTTATTAACCCCTAAATCTAAGTCTAACCCTAACGCTAACACCCCCTAACTTAAATATAATTTAAATAAATACAAATAAAATTACTACAATTAAATAAATTATTCCAATTGAAAACTAAATACTTACCTATAAAATAAACCCTAAAATAGCTACAATATATCTAATAGTTACATTGTAGCTATCTTAGGATTTATTTTTATTTTACAGGCAAGTTTGTATTTATTTTAACTAGGTATAATAGTTATTAAATAGTTATTAACTATTTAATAACGTCCTAGTTATAATAATTACAAATTTACCTGTAAAATAAACCCTAACCTAAGTTACAATTACACTTAACACTACACTATAATTAATTAAATTTCCTAAATTAACTACAATTAATTACAATTAAATTAAATAAACTAAAGTACGGACAAAAAAACACTAAATTGCAGAAAATAATAAAATAATTATAATTTTTTTCAAACTAATTACACCTAATCTAATCCCCCTAATAAAATAAAAAAGCCCCCCAAAATAATAAAAATCCCTACCCTATACTAAATTACAAATAGCCCTTAAAAGGGCCTTTTGCAGGGCATTGCCCCAAAGTAATCAGCTCTATTACCTGTAAAAAAAAAAAACAATACCCCCAACATTACAACCCACAACCCACACACCCAACCCTACTCTAAAACCCGCCCAACCCCCCCCCCCCTTAATAAAACCTAACACTACCCCCCTTGAAGATCACCCTACCTTGAGACGTCTTCACCCAACCGGACAGAAGATTTATTATTACCTGTGCCATCTTTTATGCTATGGATTGATTATTTCTGAAATCCGAGACAGAAGAGTGTCTGGACTTATTTGAGGATAAAGTGGACCTTGGCTCTAACCAATACTGTGCTATTAATGGTCAAAATAGCCCTGCTGGGATTCTCTATTTAACCAGCAGCCTCTTATTTGAGGAATAACTATTATAGTATATATAACTATTATAATAGTATATATTACTATTAACTATAACCTTATCTTGAGAACTGTTAATCACTTGCTGAGAAGATAAGAGTTTCAACTAGGAAATCTAGTATTATAAGCATTGAAACTAACAAGTAGTAATCTGTTTGCTTTATAGTTTTTTTTTTTTGTTTGTTTATTTTCTCTTTCCACCTCTCATTCTGTGAGAGCAGTTAAAGGTATTTAACACTATTTTGTGGGTGTTTTTGTTTTATTCCTTCCCATTCTATGAGAGTGGTTAAAGGAACATGAAACCGAAAATTTTTCTTTTGTGATTCAGATAGAGAATACAATTTTAAACAACTTTCTAATTTAATTCTATTATCTAATTTGTTTCAGTCTCTTGGTATGCTGTGTTGAAGGAGCAGCAATTCACTAATGGTTTTCAATGAACACATGTGGTGAGCCAATGACAATCAGTATATATGCTGAGCCACCAATCAGCAACTAGATCCTATGTTCTCTGCTGCTCCTGAACTTGCCTAGATAAACCTTTCAGCAGAGGATAACAAGAGAAGGAAGCAAATTAAATAAAATAAGTCAATTGGAAAGCTGTTTAAAATTGTATTTTCTATCTAAATCATGAAAGAAAATTTTTGGGTTTCATGTCCCTTTAAGGGTGTTTAGCGTTAATATTGTGTTCTTTTTTCTAAGGAGAGTGGTTTAGTGTATCTAGTATTATTTTTGTGCATTTCCAGTTTTCTTTTTTTTTCTTCTAATAGTTGATCTGCCTCGTGGAAGGTTACAATATTTATAATTATTGACCAGCTGACCATATTTATATGATGGCTTTGCTTTTGCACTATATGATAAGATTTATGTTTTTGAGTGTTTGTTAAGAGCTGAAATTGGAGCCACACTTAGGAGGTATTTTGTGGTTAGATTTAATTATTGGAATTGAAAGATTAGAAAGGGATATAAAGCACAGTGTGTGTGAGTAAGTATATATATATATACTAGTCCTAAAGCCCGTGTACACAGGCCAATTTTTTAGGTACAGCGGTTCTCTCTCTCTCTCTCCCCCTCTCCCCCCCTCTAACCCTCTCTCCCCCTCTCCCTCTCTCTCTCTCTCTCTACCCCCCCCCCTCTCCCCCCCCCTCAAATTTTTTAGGTACCACGGTTTGTGTTTTCTCTCTCTCTCTCTCTTTCTCTTTCTCTTTCTCTCTCTCTCTCTCTTTCTCTCTCTCTTTCTCTCTCTCTTTCTCTCTCTCTTTCTCTCTCCCTCTCTCTGTCTCTCTCCCTCTCTCTCTCTCTCTCTCTCTCTCTCTCTCCCTCTCTCTCTCTCTCTCCCTCTCTCCCTGTACCTGATCATCGCGCTTGCTGTTAGACTTGCGGAGGTGCCCCCTGTACCTGATCATCATGCTTGCTGTTAGACTTGCGGAGGTGCCCCCTGTACCTGATCATCGCGCTTGCTGTTAGACTTGCGGAGGTGCGCGTGCGAGGTCGGGTGGGTGCGCGTGCGAAGCTCTATTCTCTGCCGTACCTGATCATCACGCTTGCTGTTAAACTTGCGGAGGTGCGGGTGTGATCGCGCTGCTGTTAGAATTGCAGAGGTGCGCGTGCAAGGTCGGGTGGGTGCGCGTGCGAAGCTCTATTCTCTGCTGTGCGCTGCTTAAACCACGGAGGTGCGCGTGCAAGGTCAATCTAAGGCCAAGTGTGTTTGTCTCTACTGCGCATGACGGCGTCAGACAAACACACTTGGCCTTTTATAATATAGGATATATATATATATATATATATACAAACTGTATATATATATATATATATTATATATACACATTTAATTAAATACATATATACACATATAAATCCATACAGTACATATGTATACGTATATTGACATATATACATAAATATAATATCAATATTTAGAAATGTATATGTATGTATCTCTATATTAAAGCCCTTTGTAGCCTTTTTTTTCTTAATCAGTGTTGATCAGTGTGATAGTGTTATTATGAGTGTAACTATATTGTGTAATGTATTTTTTGTGTGTTTTGTGACACTTTTTTGTTTTGTGAAACAGTTAACCCGCTCACTTTCAACTTGTAAAACGAGTTTGCACGCAAACGATAGCGCTCCACTGGCAATTTAATCAAACCTGGAGTGATTTTGTACATGGTGTGATTTTGCAAGCTGATTGTACACGCTATGCTATATGACTAAAGGTACCAGTATAAAGTTGTTCTGTTAGTAAGCACTACAATTTTACAAAAAACAATTGAAACTGCCGCACACTATAGCTGAATAAAAGAAAAACAATTTATTAGTAATAAATTAAAAGTTACACGAGGAGGTAACGAAGATACAACCATCTTACGGGTTTCGCGCACAAACACAGCGCTTATTTATAGATGACGTATAAAAATGCTTGAAAGACATTTAAACCTAATACAACCAATCATAAAGCTGATCTCCATACGGAAGTAGTTACATATATATAACACAGTTACTAGAATTGATTAAAATATAATAATGTATCAAAGTTATGCTATAATTTGACTACAGTACCAAAGATTACCCTTATGTTCATTGAAATATTGCAATACGAAATGATAGAAAATTGGTACAATTATATATATGCATGAAGCTGCGTATTTTCCTATAATTAAGATTATATTGTCTGCTTGACTAAACCCTCTATTGTACATATCATATACATTTCATGAACTCAAATAATCCCGTATTCAATTTAATATGATCACATAAATAAATACATGTTTCAGACAATGCACTAAATTATATATTGCACCTCAATCCTAATTTCAAATGTATACAAAATAGCTGATATCCCACTCTTTGTTAATACCCAGAGGGGTTCGCGTTTGCAATTTATATATCCAAAATAATTCACGTTTAGACAGTATCCTATAGCGATCACCACCTCTGGGTGGTACCAAAGCTCTATCGATCACTGATACCTGAATATGCGCAATATTCTTGAAATGTATGACGTTAAAATGTGCTGCCACTGCCGAACATTTATTGTAATCTTTGATGTCCCTCTGATGTTCACCTATTCTTGTCCTAAGGGTCCTAGAGGTTTGACCTACATACTGTTTTTGGCAAAGTTTGCATTCCAAAAGGTATATTACAAAACAAGTATCGCAATTGGCATAACAATTACTCTCAAAATAATTACCCGTGACCATACTTCCAAAGCTAGATCCTGTTTTAATATATGTACAGGTAAGGCAACTTCTACCACCACACCTAAAAGTGCCCTTCCAGTGTAGCCAACTAGCCAACTATATGTCCCAGTACTTTTAGAAAATATACAGCCGGCAAAACTATTTTGCGTGCGGCTTCCAACCACCCCCATCATTTGATCAAATCGATACCAAGTAGCCAATATATTCCTTTACATAGGAATACTAATTCAGATGCAATATTTGATAAAAAGGCTTATGAGTTGACACAAAGGCCCCAAGTTATCAAAGTCTGGAGGACCTGATCCGACAGTGCGGATCAGGTCCGCCAGACTTCGCTGAATACGGCGAGCAATACGCTGCTGGTGCAACGCCGCCCCCTGCAGACTCTCAGCCAATAGGCCATCAGCAGGGGGGTGTCAATCAACCCGATCATACTCGATCGGGTTGTATTGTGGCAATGTCTGTCCGCCTGCTCAGAGCAGGCGGACAGGTTATGGAGCAGCGGTCTTTGTAACCGCTGCTTCATAACTGCTGCTTCTGGTGAGCCTGCAGGCTCGCCGGAAACACGGGGCATCAAGCTCCAATCGGAGCTTGATACATATGCCCCAAAGACTGGTACTTAAAGTTTATAGGTCAGATTTTTTACTTAAAACTATGGAGGAAGTAAAAACTGGTTATAGTGCTAGGAAAGATGCATTACCCAAAGAATCTAAAAAAGGTTTCAAGAGAGACCAAAAGCGAGATCGGAAATTAGATGATGTAAAAGTCATCTTTTCTACTTAAAGGGATAGTCCAGTCAAAAATAAACTTTCATGATTCAAATAGAGCATGCAACTTTAAGCAACTTTCTAATTTACTCCTATTATAAATTTTTCAAAATTCTCTTGGTAAACTTTATTTTAAAAGCTGGAAAGTAAGCTTACGAGCCGGGCCATTTTTGGTTCAGCACCTGGGTAGCGCTTGCTGATTGGAAGGCTACATTTGGACACCAATCAACAAGCGCTACCCAGGTGCTGAACCAAAAATGGGCCGGCTTCTAAGCTTACATTCCAGCTTTTTAAAGTAAAATTACCATGAGAACGAAGAAAATATTATAATAGGAGTAAGTTACAAAGTTGCTTAAAATTGCATGCTTTATCTGAATCATGAACATTTAATTTTAACTATACTATCCCTTTAATATACATCACAATTTGACACAATCTGTTGGATTTTGAAACAAAACCTTAATATTTTGAATGGGGATGAAATGTTGGGATCATATATTGAGAAATGTCGCTTTGTCGCTAAGAAACCAGTTACTCTCTCCACCAAATTAGCACCCAGCATGATCACGAGTGGTTGGGCCAGCACAGATAGTTGGCTACACAGGAAGGGCACTTTTAGGTGTGGTGGTAGAAGTTGCCTTACCTGTACATATATTAAAACGGGATCTAGCTTTGGAAGTACGGTCACGGGTAAACATATTGAGAGTAATTTTTATGCCAATTGCGGTACTTGTTTTGTAATATACCTTTTGGAATGCAAACTTTGCTAAAAACAGTATGTTGGTCAAACCTCTAGGACCCTTAGGACAAGAATAGGTGAACATCAGAGGGACATCAAAAATTACAATAAATGTTCTGTAGTGGCAGCACATTTTAACGGCATACATTTCATGAATATTGTGCATATTCAGGTATCAGTGATCGATAGAGCTTTGGTACCACCCAGAGATGGTGATCGCTATAGGATACTGTCTAAACGTGCATTGTTTTGGATATATAAATTGCAAACGCGAACCCCTCTGGGTATTAACAAAGAGTGGGGTATCAGCTATTTTGTATACATTTGAAATTAGGATTGGGGTACAATATATTATTTAGAGCATTGTCTGAAACATGTATTTATTTATGTGATCATATTAAATTGAATACGGGATTATTTGAGTTCATGAAATGTATATGATATGTGCAAATAGGAAAAACCGCAACTTCGTGCATATATAAAATTGTACCAATATTCTATTGTTTCGTATTGCAATGTTTCAATGAACATAAGGGTAATCTTTGGCACTGTAGTCAAATTATAGCATAACTTTAAAACATTATTATATTTTAATCAATTCTATAACTGTGTTTTATATATGTAACTACTTTCGTATGGAGATCGGCTTTGTGATTGGTTGTATTAGGTTAAATGTCTTTCAAACATTTACCTACATCATCTATGAGTAAGCGCCGTGTTTGGCCGCAAAAAGTGTAAGATGGTTGTATCTTCGTTACCTCCTTGTGTAACTGTGTAACTTTTAATTTATTACTGATAAATAGTTTTTTTTTATTCAGCTATAGTGTGCAGCAGTTTCAATAGTTTTTTGTACCTTCAGCATGGGAAGCACGCTGTCTTCTTTGCCAGCACTCGGCTCTGGTGTGTTTTACAGTGCATGGGTATCCCTTGTTGTTTTTCGGCTTGCAGCCACAGTTTTCCGTGGTACACTACAATTTTACAACAATTTAAATGGCAACAGAAATATATACATACATATTTGCTATTTTGACCTTTATTAACTTTAAATAACATAATCTGTAGTCTACCAGACCAGGTGTATGCCACTTTAAATATAACCATTCTTTAACTGTCAGCTGTGCACATGCTTATAGTCAACCGTGCACAGCTCTTCACACTTAGGCCCCGATGATCAAAAGTGCTAACCTAAACTGCCACAACCCCAAACGCAACCTAACACTACTGTATCTAACACCTAACTCCCCTCTCTAAACTAACCCTCCCTCTAAACTAACCCCCCCCATTAAACTAAACCCACTAAATTACCAAAAAATAAATAAAAAAAAGATAATTTACAAAAAATAAAAAAAATAAGTTACAAAAATAAAAATAAACTACAGTATCCAAAATAAAAACCCACCATTATACCAAACACTAATCTACATGCCCCATAAAATAAAAAAATTACCCAAAGCAAAAAAAAAAAAAACTAACAATAAAATTAATTACAAAAAAAAATTACAACCCCCCCATCTACTTTACAAGTAACCCCCCAAAAAACAAAAACTAACTAAAAAAAAAGGCTGGAAACCCCCAACATTCTTAAAAATAAAAAAACTCACCCAAAAAAGCCCCAACTAACCACAAAAGTAGTACTTATAGTTAATAGGGAATCCAGCTATAATGATCCTACATTGGGCCCTCTTCATGGCGACGGAGGTGAACTTCAGCAGCCTCTTCCACCGTGTCTGCTCCACAATCTTCATCAATGACGGGGCCCTCTTCATCCCGGTTTCAGACACAGGGGGCCCATCTTTGGGCCAAAGAGCTGAAGATTGTCTTCATGCGGTCGCCGTCCAACATTGTATTCCCCGAAGTGCGGGACCCCAGAATATACGGGTACCACTTAATTCCAATTTGCTGATTTTAAATCAGTCAATCCCTATTGGATGATTTGAATCAGAGAATAGCAAGAACATTTTAAAATTAAAAATCTAATAATCCAATAATAAAGGATAATTAGAATTTAAATTTTAAAAAAGTTCTTGCTATTGTCTGATTCAAATCAGGCAATAGGGATTGAATTAAGTGGTACCCCTATATATTGGGGTTAGCGCTTCTGGGATTTCAGTCATAGATTGCGAAATGGAGGTTGCAGAAGAGGCCGTGGAAGTCCGCCTCTGCCGCAATGGGGATGTGCCCCTGGAGCCTGGATGAAGATGGCCCTGGTGTTGAAAATGATTGCAGAGTGGATGCTGCATAAGAGGTCACCAAAGTCTGTCTCCGCCGCCACTAAGATTAGCCCCTGGTGACTGGAGCCAGAATGTAGAGGGCCCTGTCGTTGATGAAGATTGCAGAGCAGAGGTGATGGAAGAGGCCACCGAAGTCAATCTCCATTTTTTGGGGGTTGGGAGGTTACTTGTAATGTAGATGCAGAGGTTGTAATTATTATTATTTTTAAAAAGAGCTGATCCCTTTAGGGCAATGCCCTACAAAAGGCACTTTAAGGGATATTCAAATTTATTTCGGTATTGGGATTTAGGGTTTTATTTTTATTTTTTTTATTGTATGGGACATTATTATTATTATTGGTTATTTGTAGAGCGCCAACAGATTCCGCAGCGCCGTGTTTGGTATAATGCTTGGCTTTTTATTTTGGAAGTGTAATTAGTGTAGTTTATTTTTATTTTTTTGTAACTTAGTTTAGAGGGGGTGAAGTTTAGAGTGGGGCTGGTTTAGAGGGGGGATTAGGTATTAGTGTAGTTCTAGCTTGCGTTGTGAGGTGGCAGTTTAGGCCTTAATAAGGTGATTATTGAGGGTTACCATTTATTAGGCCTTAATCTCCTAAGAACTCCTATACCTGTATGGGTTTTTTTATCAGGTGATTATTAATGGTTACCATTTATTAGGCCTTAAACTCCTAACCACC
This sequence comes from Bombina bombina, assembly GCF_027579735.1. Lineage (NCBI taxonomy): Eukaryota > Metazoa > Chordata > Amphibia > Anura > Bombinatoridae > Bombina > Bombina bombina. The sequence goes on from NC_069504.1 coordinate 421,324,055, forward strand.
CCTTATACATGTATGGAGTTTGATTAAGTGATTATTGATGGTTACCATTTATAAGGCCTTAATCTCCTAACCAACCCCCATACCTGTATTAGGTGACTGGGTTAGGGCATCTTAGGGGTTAATAGTGAATTTATCTATACATTTTTATTAAATTATACATTCTTATGTATGATGCATATATTTTTTAAGTATTATCTATAAGTTAATATGTATTTATTTTTTCTTGTGGTTGTATGTGAAAAGATGGTGTGTGCTAGGAAAAGAGATATTAAACACCTCTCTAATAAACAATATCCCTAGGTATTGTCTAAATAGGAAAAGATGCAAAGTAAAAAACTGAGGTATAGAGAGGGCGCCAAAGGCTAAAAAATATCAACACTTCCAAAAGTTAATAATATAACAATTATTTAATTAAAATACAACAAGTAAAATTAATATTGAGGGACGTCTCCCTAAAGACACATAAATAGGATATTAGATCTAAAAAAACCTGACTTACAGTCACAAAGTGTGCAAAAATCTAATATAGGTATGATGCAAAATTGTACTTAATATTGTCCGTAATATGGAACCTATACTATGTATAGATAGAAATATAACTTGTAAATGAATGTCACAGCGATAAATTCAGAAAGTTTGTTGCCAATGTCACTCCTATTTTAGTAGTAAACAATGTCACAGATTGGAAAGTTTGTTGCCAATATCATTCCAATTGGAGGAATACTTAATGTGGACTTGATTTCACTCAGACATCTTATGGTAAATTTAAAAACAATGGGTGCTCTTAGTGGAAGCACATTGCAGTTCGTAAATAAAGGAGAGAAATGGTACCTGTGTCTCTATGAGTGTTTCCATCTTGCAAGCAGGTACTTTACCCTTCTCTTGTGGCGGGTGTATCACCCAGTCTTTCGATGATACGCTTACACTCCTACACGAGTCACTTGTTAGACGAGTACCACGTGGCGACGGTGTCTGATGTCATGGCTTGCCTCTGTCTCAATGGAATAAACGGGTATTACTTCTTTGGTGCGATCAATTGTTCCCAGTAGTCAGATGTAGAAAAAAGATGATAACCTGCACTTAGTGCTTATGCACGCAGGAGAAGACTGTTAAGGGGCAAATGAAAACCCTCCAGCTTGTAATGCAAAAGTGATTGTAATGTGAAAATTTGTCAAATAATAACCCGGGTTATAGAGCACAGTTATTGAGTAGCAAATAAGTGTTGGAGTAGACAATAAAATATCACAATGCCATATAGTCAATGCGTTTCGCCCTTCTCTGGGCTTTATCAAGATCTTTGTCAAGATCTTTGACAATGTAGATTATTTAAAGTATTGGAGATATCTTAAAAGGGATATAATAACTGTTTGCTATTTTTACATTTTTATATATATATATATATATATATATATATATATATATTGTTTCTAATAATATTAAGCAGTCATTAAATCCCTTTTAAGATATCTACAATACTTTAAACAATATGCATTGTACATGACAGAGCATATAATTTAAACATTGACCCCTAATCTGCCATAACCTAAAACTAACTGTGGAAGCAAAGGTCCTACACATAAATATTTAATATTTAAAATGATGCATTGTTATATATAATGCATAATGTTTACATATTTGCATATACATTAAAAGGTAATTCATGTTACTTGTTGTGTTTATTATTTCTAAATAAATACAGTATAATTAATATTATAGGTCTACATAACTGCATGCCTGTTATGAAAACATAATTTAATGATACTGACTACTATAACATAAATATATATTAACATATACATACATGTTACCACTATCAACACAACAAGCTGACATACATACATTTTAATGTATATGCAATACTTCCATTATGCAATATAAATGCATAACAGTTTAAATATTGAATATCAATTCAAGGCCTGACTACATTGTATCAACAATCTTTGAAATAAAATGCATGGTTATGTATAATTCATATTAGTTTAAATATTGGATATATAAATTAAAACGTAGATATTCTTGCTTGATGCATTTATTATTTAACATATAGGGCTCCATGTACTAAGCCGTCAATTCATCCGTCATTTTAGACGCGGCTAAACTCGCCGTTACTCGCCGCGGGCGAAATGGTGTCCGCTGTAGCTATGTACTAATAATCCCACAATAAATAGACACCTCTAGCCCGCCGCGAGCAGTGGCGGAATATTGATAAATTTGACGCCTCGCTCGCCGCGAATAAGCTGATGTACTTAACTTTCAGTTCAATTGTCTGGCCAATTGTTAACACGTGACATGTAAGGTGTCATGAACGTCATAGTAGACGCGGGAATAGAATTTTGCTCCTATAAATGGACAACTTTTCTAAACAACTGTATTATTGTTCCAAAATTTTTGGAGAGTAATTACAGAGCGCTCGTTGTTGTGATCTTTATTTACAATTTCGATATAGCTTCATCTGGATCTGAAACCGCTTCAAAATCCAAGAATCCTCACTTTTCTCATCAGCAAAACGTCGTTTTGATTGACATGATTATTGACTCTTATGATTATTTGTTTGGATGTCGTGTCAAACAGACAAATTTTTCTAGAAGGATCAGCGACGCTGTTAGTGCCCAGGGTCCAGGAAAAAAGGATGTCGATCAGCTGAAGAAGCGTTACAACGACATTAAACGCTTCGCCAAAGCTAAATTGGCCAGAGAAAAAAATTCGGCACGTGCTACCGGAGGTGGACCAGCATATGTGGCCGACCTCAATGACTATGAGCAGAAGCTTGTTCAGCGTCTGGGACCAGAGATCATCACTGGCATAACGGATGATTGTGACAGTGATTTAAGAGGTAAATGTACAACATAGTTGACGTAAATGTTTTTTTTAAAGTTATGATAGGTCATTGTCTCCAATATATATTTCTTTAAAATAACATTATCTGACTTCTTACGCTTTAGTATCCTATATGCCATCTAGGCCCCAAATACTGTAATCATTTATGTCGCATATATGTATAAGGGATTGTACAAGCCATTTAGGCCCCAAATACTGTAATCATTTATGTCGCATATATGTATAAGGGATTGTTGCGTTATTTGACTATAGAATATTATTGTTAACATCTTTCCAAATTGTTCTCCGCTTTATAAACATACTTTTTTCAGATATAGCTATGCACATAGTTGACGCAGTCACATGAACCATCTATGTGCATCAACCAATGATCATTTACTGTGCCTGTATAGATTTGCTTTTCCTCAAAGTATAAAAATCCAATAAATGCAAAAACATAATACATTTAAATATTTTTGAAAAAGCATATTCTTATGCAATTTGTAAAGGTAATTATATTTGTTCATGTCCCTTTAAAGGGCCACTAAACCCAAAATCTTTTATTAATGATTCGGATAGAGAATTGAAATTTAAACAACATATTACTTCCATTATTTCTTTGGCTTCATTTTCTAGATATTCTTAGTTGAAGAAAAATAAATACACATGTTGAGCCAATCACACGAGGCTTCTTTGTGCATCAATCAAATGCTTTTCAACAAAGAATATCAAGAGAATAAAACAAATTAGATAATATAATTAAATTAGAAAGATGTTTATAAATGCATTCTCTTTCCAAATCATAAAAAAGGTGGTTGGCATGTCCCTTTAATGATTGAGCCTGCATTCACTGCTGTAATTATTATTATTAACACTTTTAGCTTTCAGTTTCAACTAGAAATAAAAATAAACCTATTTTTTTTTTATTTATTTTTTTAAAGCGATGCCAACATCACAAGCAGAGCCTGTGAGGAGTAACGAAGTGCCCACTTGTTCTACTTCTACTTCATCTTCTGCGGTTTCAAGACCACCCAGTGCAGCTGTTTCCAGACCTTCGGCCAGTTTTACACATGGACAATTAATACGCTCATCATCTAATGTTACACACACAACTTCCTCGGCGGACACACTACCTGATCTAAGGACCAGCACTCCACAAACTGGTGTTGGTAGAGCAACTGGTAAGTACTTTACAAATGAATAATTTCAATGTTGTGTGTTTTATCTCTTTTATCATTTAAATGTCAAATGTCATTATTGACATATTCTATTTCGAGATCTTTTACAGATGGAATGTAATTTGAAGTTCAAATAGCAATGATCATAGATTTTCATGAAAGGGACACTGTACCAATTTTTTTAAATGAGGATTCGTGTAGAGCATGCATGCTATTTTAATCAACTTTCTAATGGTTTTAAAATTTATCATTATTTTCTTTTTGAGAATTGATCATAGTATTACATAAGAAAGCTGATAAAAATTCCATGCAATATATCTTATTCTCAAAAAGATTATTTTTGCTTCAGTGTCCAGTTAATTGCAAAATACATTTCCATTAATAATTTTGAATATATCGTTACATTGACAAAAAAACATTTTATTTATTTATTTTTATGTTATTTATTTTTTTATAGGTGATTTGGGACGTCTTTTCCAGCGATTGACTGGACATTCATCTCCATTATTTGATGGTATATATCACATATGTATAAATATATATTGGTGTATGACGGTTGTATCAGCTCTCTCCTTCTATTCTATTTCTGCAAGTGTTTTTATAACAATTTATTTTTATTTACTAACAATTTGTTATGTCTTGATGTAGAAGAAGAAAACTCATCAAGGGAGATCACTATCAATCTCATGCCGATAGTGGAAAATCCCATTCAAGATGAACCACCAGGAGGGAATGATGGAAGTGAGACTCCAGATATTCTTGAAGATTTGGGAGATGCGCAACCGGATGAAATTCACACACCAGAAAACATTGAGGAACCTGTTGAAACACAGGCACCACCAATTGCACTGCAAACAGGTGGTGTAAATATTGACAATACACCGGCAGAAGGACTATTGGGCGATGTTGCATTGAGGGAAATGTTGACACTGGCAAGGCAATACAGAGAGGACCACAGAGAAATGCAACATATTATTAACACAAATATTGACCGCTGGGCTGCTCTGTCAGAAAAAAATATGGAAATAGAAATGCAAAGGAATGAGATAGAGATGCAGAAATTACAGCTGCAAAGAGAGATGTTCCAGTGGCAGAGGCAGATGGATGAAGAGAAAAACCATCAAATTAACAGAGCTTTAACCATCAGCGAAAGGACATTACAATCTCTGTTGGCTATTGTCAGTGAAAGGGAGGCTACAACAGACCCAAAGAGGCCACGTCTGGAGTGAACATTTTGTATTATTTAGTCACTGTTCATTTTTTTAATCTGTATATTGTTTACTAAGTTTTTTTGTGTATTTTAAAGGGACACTGTACTCTAATTTTTTCTTTTGTGATTCAGATAGAGCATGCAATTTTGATTAAAGTTGATTAAAATTGCATGCTCTATCTGAATCACAAAAGATAAAATTTGGATACAGTGTCCCTTTAAGTTTAAAATGTTAGTCACTGTTCATTTTTTTAATCTGTATATTGTTTACTAAGTTATTTTTTGTGTATTTTAAAGGGATACTGTACTCTAATTTTTTCTTTTGTGATTCAGATAGAGCATGCAATTTTGATTAAAGTTGATTAAAATTGCATGCTCTATCTGAATCACAAAAGATAAAATTTGGATACAGTGTCCCTTTAAGTTTAAAATGTTAGTCACTGTTCATTTTTTTAATCTGTATATTGTTTACTAAGTTATTTTTTGTGTATTTTAAAGGGACACTGTACTCAAATTTTAAAATGTTAGTCACTGTTCATTTTTTTAATCTGTATATTGTTTACTAAGTTATTTTTGGTGTATTTTAAAGGGACACTGTACTCTAATTTTTTCTTTTGTGATTCAGATAGAGCATGCAATTTTGATTAAAGTTGATTAAAATTGCATGCTCTATCTGAATCACAAAAGATAAAATTTGGATACAGTGTCCCTTTAAGTTTAAAATGTTAGTCACTGTTCATTTTTTTAATCTGTATATTGTTTACTAAGTTATTTTTTGTGTATTTTAAAGGGACACTGTACTCAAATTTTAAAATGTTAGTCACTGTTCATTTTTTTAATCTGTATATTGTTTACTAAGTTATTTTTTGTGTATTTTAAAGGGACACTGTACTCTAATTTTTTCTTTTGTGATTCAGATAGAGCATGCAATTTTAAGCAACTTTCTAATTTACTTCTATTACCAATTTTTCGTCGTTCTCTTGATATCTTTATTTTAAAAAGAAGGCATCTAAGCTGAGGAGCCAGCAAATGTGTGGTTCAGAACCATGGACAGCAATTGTTTATTGGTGCTGCCCAATCAGCAAGGACAACCCAGGTTGTTCAACAAAAATGGGCCGGCATCTAATCTTAAATTCTTGCTTTTCAAATAAACATACCAAGAGAATGAAGAAAATTTGATAATAGGAGTACATTTGAAAGTTGATTAAAATTGCATGCTCTATCTGAATCACAGAAGATAAAATTTGGATACAGTGTCCCTTTAAGTTTAAAATGTTATTATTTAATAAAGACAAATTTTTTTATGGCCAAAAATAACGTTTATTTACATAAATTCAAACTCACTTTTGATTCTTCAACACAAAAGTTTTTCTCAGTTATTAATCATGACAAAACAAAAAATGAAATCAAATTACATATTTACGGTATAAAAAATCTACTTGCTCCATTAACATTCCCAAAGTTGCCCTAATTTTAGAAATTTTTTGTTTAACATGATCTTCTAGACAACTCTGAGTACTTTTGTCTGCAGTTTCAATAGTTGATGTTGAAGATAAATCTGTAGAAAAATAAATGCAAAGCAAATTTAGATTCAATTTTCATATACATATTCAATGTATGATAGGGTTTTTCATCACAAATATTACCTCCTGATGTGCTGTTATCTACGTTATCTACTATATTAGCTTCTACACTTATGTCCACTCCTTTAAAGCTTTCATCTGAGCCAACTCCTATTTGAAATATACAATATGTATTAGTTAAAACTTGGATTTTCTTAGATTTAAGATTACTGAGTATGAAACATACCTTTATCTAACATCATTGTTGGTAAAACCTCTATCCTTGGTTGAGTATCATCTGAAGTCAATGCTTCAAATATTGTCACACTATCAGGATTTTGAAATTCAAACATATTTTGAAAAACAAACATATCGATGAAAAATAACCATCATAGCCCCTATTACTTTGGATAAGTGGCGTGAAAAAGCAGATTGACTCATTCCAATAATGACGCTAGAAACTGCCTGAAAGGAGCCTGTTGCAAAAAAATGCAATGCCGCTAATAGTTTCAGAAGCCCCGGAATAGCTTGTGAACGAGCAGTCATCGGCTCCAAATGATCTTCAATCTCTCGATACAGGTGTAATATCGATTCACGATCAAGCCGGAATCTTTGTATGATCTCTCGGTCAGAAAGGCCGTGCAAACCAACCCGTGGAAGGAATACACGGGGGACTCGAACTCTCCTTCTTCTAACGATACGATTAGCTACATTTCCAGTATTCTGTCTTCTAGCCCGGATTTGCATCAAACGGAGAATAAACAAAAACAGAATTCTCTCCATAGCTGCTGAAATGAACAATGTAAGTACAATGCTGATATTACTGCCTTTTATATATGTATAGACTGGCGTCTAGTGGCTTTCCTATTGTTTTGTACCTTGCCGCCACCTAAAAGGTGGCGAGGCAAAAATAACGAGGTGGGGGCGGAGATTGACGCGAGCGGACAAATAGATTTTTTAGTATATTCGTTTTTGGCGAGTTGGTGGTCAAATGTGTCTAATTACAGTAAAAAATGGAGAGGTAGCGAGGTATGGCGGATAAGTACGCTCGCAATTTTAAAGATGCGAGTTTTTACATAATTGACGGCTTTGTACATATCAGTTTGCGAGTTTGGACGCGAGATTTGTTGCGGGTAGCTCGCTGACTGCTTAGTACATGGAGCCCATAGTATCATGGATCCTGCTCTAATTCCTAAGCAGATTCAGAGTCTTTCTGACAGGATGGATATCCTAGTTAACTCCTTCCATGAACTGCAGGTAGAAAACCAAGCATTTAAGGCTTGTTTAAGAGAGTGTCAGGGTGCCAGGAATCAGACGAGAAGTGCAAATATAATCACACCTTTATTAATAGCAAAAAATTATAAAATGTCCACAAGTCAAATAACAAGCCAGGAGTCAAAACCAGAGCTGGTAGTCAGACAAGCCGAGCCAGGAGCCAAAGCGAATAGTCAGACGAGCCGGAATCAGGAACAAGGAGAACAGCAGAGTCAGGAACAAGCCAGGGATCAGGAACCAGGAAGGACGTCAGGCAGCCAGGTAATACACAGGAACTCTCACAAACAGGTCTCAGACAATGCAAAGGCAAAGCATACTGAACAGAGGCCCTTTAAATAATAAATGATGACATCACAATTTTGAGACTGCATCCTGTCTCACATGGATGAAGCACAACAGTCTGGCCATAAAAGGAAGTGCAGGAAGTGAGCAGCATCCCCCACAATGCACCAAGTCAGGAAGAGAGGTGAGAAAAATGGCTGCCAGCAGCACATGGCAAACACAACAGGGAAAAACCCTTACAGTACCCTCCCCTCAATGACACCTCCCCCGTGGGAGAACAAAAGGCTTATTGGGGAAACGGGCATGGAAGGCACGGAGGAGGGCGGGAGCATGAACATCAGAGGAGGGAACCCAAGAATGCTCCTCTGGACCGTAGCCCCTCCAGTGAACCAAATACTGTACACGGTCCCTGGACATACGAGAGTCAATAATGCTGCTGACCTCATACTCCTCATGGTTGTCAACAAAGATAGGATGGGGACGAGGCAACACAGTGGTAAACTGATTACAAACCAATGGTTTCAAGAGAGAGACATGAAAAACATTGGAGATGCGCATAGCAGGAGGAAGGTCAAGAGCGTTGGCCACAGGATTAACCCGTCAGAGTATTCGAAAAGGACCAACTTAACAGGGAGCCAATTTATTGGAAGGCACACAAAGGTTCAAGTTGTGGGAGGACAGCCAAACTCTCTCACCAACCTGGTAGGAAGGTGTGGGCAGACGCCTACGATCAGCCTGGAACTTTTGGCGCTGCATAGAATGATGAAGGCAATCCTGAATCTGCACCCACGTGGAACGGAGTTGCCAGAGCTGCTCCTCCAAAGCCGGAATTCCCTGAGACAAGAATGAATCGGGCAACAAGGATGGTTGAATCCCATAATTCGCCATGAACAGGGATAAATTGGAGGAAGCATTAATAGCACTATTACGAGCAAACTCTGCCCAAGGTAACAGTTCAGACCAATTATTGTGGTGATCTGAGACATAGCAACGGAGGAACAGCTCCAGAGCTTGATTAGACCGTTCCGCAGTCCCATTGGATTGAGGGAGATATGCTGAGGAGAAGGAAAGCTGGATCCCCATTTGAGCACAAAAGGAACGCCAAAATCTGGAGACAAACTGGCTACCCCTGTCCGACACAATCTCCTTGGGTAACCCATGTAAACCGAAGACCTCCTGGGCAAAAATTGAAGCAAGCTCCTGAGCGGTAGGCAGCTTCATCAAGGGAATGCAATGTGACATTTTAGAAAAACGGTCAACCACCATAAGGATAACAGTATTGCCATTGGAAAAAGGGAGCTCGACAATGAAGTCCATGGAAAGATGTGTCCAAGGACGCTCACCATTAGCAATAGGTTGAAGAAGACCCACAGGAAGACGTTGAGGAGTCTTATTCTGTGAACAAATTGAACAGGAGGAAAAATACGCAGCAACGTCAGAACGAAGACCTGGCCACCCAAATTGTTGAATGACAGACCAAATCATTTGGTTCTTGCCTGGGTGACCTGCAGCTTTAGGATAGTGGTAAGTGTGCAAAAGTTTAGTTTGAAGATTCTCAGGAACAAAACACTTACCACTAGGTTTCTCAGGCGATGCATTGGTTTGTGCAGCCAGGATCTCCTCCCCCAAGGGAGAAGTCAAATTAGTACGTATGGTAGCCAAAATATGGTCAGGATATATAACAGGAGTAGGTACAGACTCCTCCTTGGACAGAGGTGAAAATTGTTGCGAAAGGGCATCAGCCCTAACATTCTTACTACCAGGCAGGTAGGAGACCACATAATTAAATCGAGACAAAAATAGTGCCCATCTGGCCTGTCGGGGCGACAAACGTTTTGCTTCATATAGATAAGTTAAATTCTTGTGGTCAGTAAGAATGAGCACTGGCACGCTAGTACACTCGAGAAGATGCCTCCATTCCTTGAGTGCCAAAATTATGGCCAGTAATTCCTTGTCGCAAATTTCATAATTGCACTCCGCTGGAGACAATTTCTTAGAGAAGAAACCACACGGATGCAAGGAACCGTCAGGCGTAGGACGTTGAGACAAGAGGACACCTACTCCAGTCTCAGACGCATTGACCTCAAGAACGAAAGGCAGGACAGGGTTAGGATGAGCCAGAACTGGAGCAGCAGCAAAGGCAGTCTTAAGACTATCAAAGGCCTCAATGGCAGTAGGTGACCAATGGAGTGGATCATTCTCTTTACGGGTAATCTCTGTGATAGGTTTGACCAAGGAAGAAAAGTTTTTAATAAACTTTCTATAGTAATCGGCGAACCCCAAAAACATTGAATAGACCGAAGACCAACTGGGCGAGGCCACTGCAAAACTGCAGATAACTGCAACGGAGATAACATAACCTAGGAAGGTTACTTGAGTCTGATGGAACTCACATTTCTCAAGTTTACAAAACAGGCCGTTCTCACGTAGTCTCTGAAGAAATCGTGTAACATCAGAACGATGAGCCTCAAGTGTGGGTGAGTGTATGAGGATGTTGTCTAAGTACACCACAACACACTGTTGCAACATATCTCGTAGGACATCATTAATAAATTCCTGAAAAACAGCAGGAGCATTACATAGGACAAAGGGCATTACAAGATGCTCATAATGCCCGCTCCTGTTGTTAAATGCTGTTTTCCATTCGTGACCCTCCTTAATCCTAACGAGATTGTACGCTCCTCTCAAATCAAGTTTAGAAAAGACCGTAGCTCCCTTGAGGTGGTCAAAGAGTTCCGTAATGAGCGGAATAGGGTAAGCATTCTTAATGGTAAGACGATTAAGACCCCTATAATTGATACATGGTCTTAACTCACCACCCTTTTTCTTCACAAAGAAGAAGCCAGCCCCTGCAGGAGAGCAGAATTTGCGGATGATCCCCCGTGACAGAGCATCAGCAACATACTCCTCTATAGCACAATTCTCTGCAACAGACAGAGGGTACCCCCGGCCCTGAGGAGGAATGGCTCCGGGTTGCAGGTCTATGGCGCAATCGTAAGACCGGTAAGGAGGCAAAGTACCGGCACGCACCTTGTCAAACACGTCTCGGAACTCTCGGTACTCCTCTGGCAATTGAGATACTGAAGAAGTGCACAAGACTTTAACTGGTTTCTGAAGACAAGTGGAAATACATTGCGGGGACCACAACAAATTTTCGGACCTGCGCCAGTCGAGACTGGGATTGTGCTTTTGGAGCCTGGGATAACCCAGAACAACTGGAAAATGTGGAGAGTTTATCACCTGGAACTGGAGGGTTTCAAAATGGAGAGCCCCAACAGCCATGGACAATGGAGCACTTTCGTGAGTAACGAGTGCGAGCTGAAGGGGCCTGCCATCAATGGCCTCAATAGCAAGTGGAACGGACCGAGGCAAAACAGGAATGGAGTGCTTTGATACAAAAGCACTGTCAATGAAATAGCCAGCAGCACCGGAGTCAACAAGAGCCTGAGTGACTATGGAGGAGTCCACCCAGAAAAGGACAACCGTGACCAAAGGTTTCTCCTTAAGCGGTTCCGGGGACAAGGATAAACCACCCAAGGTCTGCCCCCGACAGGACCTTAGGTGTGAGCGTTTCCCGGCCGTGTAGGACAAGACTTCAAAAGAAGGCCCTGTAACCCACAATAGAGGCAGAGCCCCTCCCTCCTCCTAAAGGCCCTCTCCACCGTGGAGAGACGCGTGAATCCCAACTGCATCGGCTAAGCAGTACCTGGTGACTCGGGACCAGGAGGCATGGGAGGAGAGGTAGGAGACAACGGAACAGGAGGCTTCCGCAAGCGCTCCTTGAAAGAAGGCCTCTCTCTGAGTCTGATGTCAATTAGGATCAAAAAATACACCAATGCCTCGAGATCCTCTGGTAAATCTCTGGCAGCAACTTCGTCTTTAATCGCATCAGAGAGCCCATGAAAGAAGGCGGCAACAAGGGCTTCATTGTTCCAACCTACCTCTGCGGCAAGCATACGGAACTCAAAAGCATACTGAGCAACAGATCTTGTACCTTGCTGAATGGACATGAGTCGTTTAGCAGCAGAGGAGGAGCGAGCCGGAACATCAAATACCCTTTGAAAGGAGGCCACAAATTCAGGGTAATTTGAAATCACAGGTTTATTAGTCTCCCACAAGGGATTAGCCCAGGCAAGAGCTGTGTCAGAGAGTAACGAGATGAGAAATCCCACCTTAGCTCTGTCAGAGGGAAACACCTGAGGTAACATCTCAAAGTAAATGCCCACCTGGTTCAAAAACCCTCTGCACAGAATAGGATCGCCTCCATATCGCTGAGGTAGAGGTGCAGAAACAGACATGCTCCTGGTAGGCAAAGGTGCAGCAGCGGAAACAGGAGCAGCCATAACATGCGGGACACTTTGGTCCAAATGTGCAGTGCGAGTAAGCAGGGTTTGCAGGGCTAGTGCAAATTGATCCAAGCGGTGATCCTGTTCATCCATCCTGGAAATGATGGCAGGTAAAGGTGGCCAGGATTCATGGCCTTTGCGCAATGTCAGGGTGCCAGGAATCAAACTGAGACGAGAAGTGCAAAAATAATCACATCTTTATTAATAGCAAAAAATTATAAAATGTCCACAAGTCAAATAACAAGTCAGGAGTCAAAACCAGAGCTGGTAGTCAGACGAGTCAGGAGCCAAAGCGAATAGTTGGACGAACCGGAATCAGGAACAAGGAGAACAGCAGAGTCAGGAACAAGCCAGGGATCAGGAACCAGGAAGGACGTCAGGCAGCCAGGTAATACACAGGAACTCTCACAAACAGGTCTCAGACAACGCAAAGGCAAAGCATACTGAACATAGGCCCTTTAAATAATAAATGATGACATCACAATCCTGTCTCACATGGATGATGCACAACAGTCTGGCCATAAAAGGAAGTGCAGGAAGTGAGCAGCATCCCCCACAATGCACCAAGTCAGGAAGAGAGGTGAGTAAAATGGCTTCCAGCAGCACATGGCAAACACAACAGGGAAAAACCCTGACAGAGAGGTTCTATCTGTCAAACCTAATACTTCTGAACAGCACCCAGAGCCCCAGGTCTCCCCCCCACTGAGAAATTTTCTGGAAACTGTTGTCAATTAATGTTTGATTTCAAGCCAAAAACTTACCCTAATGATAAAATAAGCATTCTCACTGTTATATCTTATCTTAGGGGAGAGCCTAGGGCCTGGGCTGACATATTCTATGAATCACAAGATGCCATTCTAGGGTATCTAGACCTGTTCTTCAATTAGATGAGACATTTTATGATGACCCCTATAAGCAGATCACTGCAGAGAATACTTTAAGATCTCTCAAACAGTCAAAAAATCCTGTTGAAACTTATATCACCCAGTTCAAGATATCTGCAAGGAATTCCCAATGAAATGACATAGCTTTTTTTTTTTCATCTATGACTCTCGGAGGAGATAAAAGACGAACTGTCTCGCACAGGACTTCCCGATTCATTGGATTAATTATTTAACCTCTGTATTAGCATCGATAGAAGGCTTGGGGAAAGACCTTTCCCAGAAAAATTACTACACCTATACCACAAGGCTCAAAGGAATATCACCAGCCTATGGAAATAGGTTTCATAAAGGGTCCTTTATCCCCACAGGAGAAGTCCAGAGGAAATCAATGAATTTATGCATGTATTGTGCCTCAGCAAACCATGAAGTGAAAGAATGCCCAATTATTTCAAGAAATAAACCTGGTAAGCTACTTTATCTTAATATTTGTTTAACAAAACAACCTACTAAAACCCCTTACATCCTACTTCCCCTTACCTTACAGTGGGAACATCAAACAACCAGCTCTGTAACAGTCATTGACATGGCATCTTGTGGAAATTTTGTTGACCAACACTTTGTAAATATCAATAAAATATCCATACTCACTAAGCATAATCCAGTCTCTGTGAAAGTTATTGACGGTACTCTCCTAACTACAGGTCCTATCAAATACCAAACTAACCCACTCACACTTTCCACACATACTGGTCATATGGAGGAAATATTATTTGATGTTATATCGTCACCTATGTATGAAATTTTACTTGTTATGAATTGGCTTAAAATACATAAACCCAGTATTGATTTGGTAAACCTGAATATCACTTTTTCATCATTTCACAACGATAGGCCTAGTAACACCACATCTAATTTATGTCTTATTTCAGAACCACTTGTACCACAACACTACCATGAATTTATAGATGTTTTTAATAAAAAGGATGCAGAGTCCCTACTGCCACACAGGGCCTATGACTGCCCAATAGACTTATTACCAGGGGTATCTACCCTTTATCTTATCCTGAGTTAGAGCATCTAAAGTCATACATAGACGAACATTTAAGAAATGGATTTATTAGACCTAGTACCTCCCCTGCCGGTGCAGGAATATTCTTTGTGAATAATAAGGATGGTTCATTGAGGCCTATAGTTGACTACCGTGAGATGAATAAACGGACCAGAAAAAATAGGTACCCCCTTCCTCTGATCCCGGAGTTTATAGAAAGGTTAAGAGGTGCCTCTGTGTTCACTAAATTGGACCTCATAGGTGCTTACAACCTCATTAGAATGAGAGCTGGTGATAAATGGCTTACAGTGTTTAGGAACAAAAAAGATTTGATGGCACCACTCCAAATAAATAATAAGAGTCTCCTCACCATCCACAATTAAGGCAAGTTGGCCTCAAGGTACAACATATATTTGTGGTGTGGTGCTAAGTATCATAAGCTACTTTAAACTTATATTCAATAAAGAATTGAACAAAAAGGATACTATAACAGCACTCCTGAGACTCTACAATAAATTTAATTAGAGAACTGAAGGTCACGTAAATTAAAAAATTCTGATAGATTTGGGAAAGTACTGCCACACAGGGCCTATGACTGCCCAATAGACTTATTACCAGGGGTATCTACCCTTTATCTCATCCTGAGTTAGAGCATCTAAAGTCATACATAGACGAACATTTAAGAAATGGATTTATTAGACCTAGTACCTCCCCTGCCGGTGCAGGAATATTCTTTGTGAATAATAAGGATGGTTCATTGAGGCCTATAGTTGACTACCGTGAGATGAATAAACGGACCAGAAAAAACAGGTACCCCCTTCCTCTGATCCCGGAGTTTATAGAAAGGTTAAGAGGTGCCTCTGTGTTCACTAAATTGGACCTCAGAGGTGCTTACAACCTCATTAGAATGAGCGCTGGTGATGAATGGCTTACAGCGTTTAGGAACAAAAAAGATTTGATGGTACCACTCCAAATAAATAATAAGAGTCTCCTCACCATCCACAATTAAGGCAAGTTGGCCTCAAGGTACAACATATATTTGTGGTGTGGTGCTAAGTATCATAAGCTACTTTAAACTTATATTCAATAAAGAATTGAACAAAAAGGATACTATAACAGCACTCCTGAGACTCTACAATAAATTTAATTAGAGAACTGAAGGTCACGTAAATTAAAAAATTCTGATAGATTTGGGAAAGTACATAAAATCACCAGTCACATCAATTGTAATACTGAAGGTGCAATCTATGGTATTACGTGTAAATGTAAGAAGACCTATGTAGGTATGACTACCCGTCAGTTGAGAACCAGAATGTTGGAACACCTAAGTAATATTAGGAATGCTGAAAAAGACATGAAAGCTAAGAAAATTATAACAACTGTTGCATCCCACTACCTTAAATATCAGTTAACATTTAGACTCACGTAGCACTTTGTACAACACAATTTTTATTAGCGTTATCACCTCATCACTCACTTGCAATGTAATTTGAGATATTTATATTTCACTATTTAATTTTTTCCACATTATAATTCGGTTTGTTATTAGTAGAAGGTGTAATCACTCAACACAATACTCACAATCATTTACCACACACATATTTTATATTGATTTTACATTGCATTTTTATTTGTTAGTATTAGTAATTATAATGCACTTATTATTATATACTCATAAGAGAATATTATTATAATTATAATCACTCCAAACAAACATTGGTATAAGCATCACAATTATATATTTTTTATTCACCCCATTTCAGCTCCATTTAGCACAACCCAGCACTATTATCTTTGTTACCTCCACTATAAATCATCACATAGGATAGTTTTGTAAGTTCATTATATTATTTTTTTCTTTCCTTATTAGGATCATCTTATTCACTATTATAATGTATTGTTCCAATACTTAGCTGAATAACTGCTACATTGTGTTCAGTAGTTAGTACACAGAATATCCATTTAACTCTGTACCGTAATTCTAGGCTCATTATTGAAGCACGTTTATGTCAATCTACACCAACTGTCTGTTCAGGTTAGCCCGAGATTTGAGGGCATTGATTGGCTGTATTAAAATTTAGAAGCGGACCGTAGATCACAAAAAGCCGCTGCATCCACGGCGCCTCGCCTTTGAGAACGCCGGAAACCCGGTGAAACGTGTAAGGGAGAGGTGAGTGAGCTAATGGGAGCTCTGTATTCACGTTTTTAATGCAAACTTGTTAGCAGTTATGAGTGGGGTGAATTAGGTGCTCTAGTCTGACCATCATGATCATTAATACTTGGGGCACTATTGGTCTCTTCATTTAGACTGTGTATATTTACATTAGCAGTAACTTGTGCACTTAGCGTGCGAGCTAAATTGGAACATACTGATCAATATCACTTGGGGTATTAATGGTCTCCTCGCTTAGACCCTATATATGTTAAATAGTAGTCATTTGTGAACTCAGCGTGAGTGCTTAAGCTGGTATCTCTCTATTGTCGTTCAGCTGACAGCTTACATGACACGCTACAACAGTTAACCAGTAGCCAGCAGGGGTTGTTGTTGAGACATATTAAGTATAATACCAGCCTGACACAAATATAATTACAATCCTGTAGCGGCATACATCTTCATATATATTTCAAGTGGATGTTTATCCGTATTATTGAGTATTAAGTATTAAGCTGCTAACAGCCATGAGTATATTGGTTAAAGGGACAGTCTACACCAGAATTTTTATTGTTTTAAAAGATAGATAATCAACACAGTTATAATAATATACTTTTAACCTCTGTGATTATCTTGTATCTAAGCCTCTGCAAACTGCCCCTTTTATCAGTTCTTTTGACAGACTTGCAGTCTAGCCAATCAGTGCCTGCTCCCAGATAACTTCTTGTGCACGAGCACAGTGTTATCTATATGAAATACGTGAACTAACACCCTCTAGTGGTGAAAAACTGTTAAAATGCAATCTGAAAGAGGTTGGCTTCAAGGTCTAAGAAATTAGCATATGAACCTCCTAGGTTAAGCTTTCAACTAAGAATACCAAGAGAACAAAGCAAAATTGGTGATAAAAGTAAATTGGAACATTGTTTAAAATTACATGCTCTATCTGAATCATGAAAGTTTATTTTGGCCTAGACTGTCCCTTTAACAAATACTGTGCACAATAGCGTGATGCAATAGGAGTATATTATACTTGAGTGGACTACATGGTAGCACTTATACAATCTATTAGAGAAGATAGGTATACATTGATACTCCCAGCTACAAATAAATCAGTATGCAAGTTTTTCAACACTTTTATTTAAAGTTCAATCGATATTAGTGGTGCTATCAGCAATTACTGCTCTGAAAACTGGTGAAATAATTCCAGAATGAAGTTATAATACTATAAGCACCATATTGAATATGTATCTAAGATCTATAAATAATATGTGGAAAATGGAAAATAATAAAGTTTTCACTAATGATGTTGAAATACACAATACCATATAATTTAGCAGTTTTTCAACAATTGTTACCAAAAGAACAATTCGCATCAGGGGTGTTATTGTAATCCAAGTGGTGGGAAGCCCGAGAATAATTACATAATTTAACAAGCACTAAGACCTTTGGTGCAATCATTTTAGTTGATAAACTGAATATTATATTAACCATATAGTGGTAATAATATTTGCAACCACACTATAAGATACCAACAGTGTCCTATATTGGATTTCTTATTAATCTGACTATCAGCACCAACCCATTATTAATCAGTTATTTAACTGAAACCAATATCTGCTAACATTTTAGTTTTAATCTTACCCATTGTTTTAAACACGTTCTAATAAAGATTCAATTTTTTAATTTATGTAACCTTCAGTTCTCTAATTAAATTTATTGTAGAGTCTCAGGAGTGCTGTTATAGTATACTTTTTGTTCAATTCTTTATTGAATATTACAGCGTTTAGGACCCGGTATGGTCTTTTTGAGTACACTGTATTGTCTTTTGGTCTTTGCAATGCTCCAGCGACATTTCAATGTCTAATTAACGATTTATTGCATGACATCTTAGATGTTTTCCTTGTTGTCTATTTAGATGACATATTAATTTATTCCAACTCTATCGAAGAACATAGAGAACATGTTAAAACCGTACTCACAAGATTACGTCAGAATAGTCTATATGGCAAATTAAAAAAGTGCATTTTTGACTCATAAGATATATAATTCCTTGGCTATCACATAACCCCTGAAGGTATTAACATGAAGAGTACCAAAGTCAAAGCTATAAGAGATTGGCCTCAACCCCA
>NC_069504.1:421647937-421805437 GCF_027579735.1 Bombina bombina
GTTACATTTTGATTCTTTTTTAAATTTTCTAGAATTAGGGTCTCTTTTTTTGTCATATTTGTTTTAAGAAATTTTGAAGGTTTGCTATTTTTCAGATCTTTTAGTACCATTTGTTCAAAGGTCTCAAGATGATTCCCTTTCGCAGAGATAGGGTTAAAGGTGGATTTTGGTTTAAGATTAGTATGACTAAATTTATCTTCTGATGAATTTGCTTTATTGGCAGAGATTCTTTCCAGAGGACCTTTCATATAGAATCTTTTCAAGGTAAGGTTTCTGATGAATTTTTTCACGTGAATATGTGTATTAAATTTGTTTATCCTTACACTAGGGGCAAACGAGAGACCATAATTTAAGATCTTTGTCTCCTCATCTTGTAGTACAATGCTGCTAATATTAAAGACTCCATTTTTTGTTATCTCCCTCTTTTTGCCTCTTTTGTTGATTCCACTACCTCTTGTTCCTCTAGAGGTCTTTTTCTGTTTTTCTGTTGTGGATACTGTCCCCATACACTCATTTTGCTGTTCTCCATGAGATCTTTTGAGGTGCCCTCCCTTGGAGGGCTGTTCACTAAAAAAGGAGTGTCAATCTCCCCACGACTATTCCTTTCAATGTCAGGATCTAATGGTGAATATCTGTTTCTTACAGGTGTCTCCCACCTATCTTTCTGTTCCCAAATGGGTCTATTTGTACGATATGGTAGTTCTCTATCTGGGTAATTGTCATAATGCTCATTGGATCTATTACCCATATAATGGTTATAATAGTTGTTCCTGTTATCATATGAGTGGGTATTTCTATAATTATAATGTTCATTATTATATCCTCTGTTGTGATATGGGTGATACTGTCTCCAAGATCTATTTGTATTTCTATTCTGTTCCCTCATATCTCTATCTCTATAATTATGAGTGTTAGATCTTGAGACATGAAAATTTCTATTATCTTTCTTTTTATTGTAATTGACAGTTGTCCAATTTTCATTTGGAATGTGGGGGTCCCTGATATTATTCTCATTGTTTACATTTTCATCTGGTTTCTTAGTGTCCCTTTCTAATTTTTTCCATTTAGTTCTTAAAATATCTTTATTCAAGATGTTTAGTCTATCGATAATGTCTTTCTGTTTTTCTTTAAAAGATTGCGATTTTTTATCCTTTAATTTTTCCTTAATATCTACTATTTCTTTCTCTAAATCCACTAAAGTGTCTTTTCTAGACCTTTTTAAGATCTCCATTAAATTATTTGAAGCTTTAGATAAAACTTCTTCCCATTCTTTTTGAAAAATTTCTTTAAGGGGAAACGCACAGGCTTTGGTTAATATTAGGCCTTTAGGGATTAGGCCTTTCCCAGTGTATTTATTTAAGAAAATTATTTCAGTTTTTTGTTTTAATTCCTTTATTAGGAGTTTCTCCAATTTAATAAGGGTGTCTTCTAGGCTTTCATATTCTAGATCTGTGTTATCAGTATCTTCTTTGTGGTCATATAATTCTTTGTGTAAGTGATCTCTAAATGCAAAGATATCCTCCATATTAGGGGAGTTGGGCATCTGTGTGTGAAAAATTATAAGTGAGAAAATAAGGGTGAAAATCTATGTATATATCCTTGAAATCGAGTGAATATACGTATCGTAATGTGATATATCTATAATAGTGAACAAATATAGCAGTGATTCAGTAACAATAATAAAGCTGCAATGTGCCAATTATTTTCAAAGTAACAATAATAAAGCTGCAATGTGCCAATTATTTTCAAAGTATAAATTCACAGGTGTATTTGAGTACAAGAGTATTTTTGATAGGAAAAGGTCAGATATAAAAAGGTCAGATATAGAAACAACCGCTGCTCAATAGAAGGGACACAGGAGCAAATAGTATGAGAATAGTACTAGAGAGCGCAGGAAGATACACCAAACTCCTAAAAATACCTATGGGTCCCCAACTAGGTAGCAGAAATGAACATAAGAGTGAAAAAATAGATAGGAGCGCTAAAAGCTAAAGGTGCTAAATGTATTGATGTGATATTTATTAGAAAAAGAAATAAACAAATTAGATGTATGTCTAAAGAAACATAGATTTATTCACATTAGGTGATATAAAATTGTAAAAACGGACGTCTCCGTAAATAAAAACAATTTCTACAATAAAGTTGCCATCATTTGATATAAGAAAAGACTTGTAATATAAAGTTCAGTCCAAATCCGCACTTAACTTTTAAATCGGGAGTTGGTTTGTTAGCAAGGCAGGGGCTTACCCAAACGAGTGCACAGTCAGTCTGCTCCGTGATTCGTTGTACGGCCGTAATGACGTCACTATTGGGGGCGCTGTCTTGAAAACACTTACTGATTGGTTTAAATGCGATGTTAGTAGGTTACACTGTTTCTTGGCTTCTTTTGCTCCAATATAGCGTTCAAATGAAGAGAATGATCCTGCACTTAGTGCCAAATAGCACGCAGGATAACTAATCCAAAAGTGTGGTATCAAGTGGTGTCCAGAGATGACCCGTTACAGGTCTAGTGGCAAGTTGGAAATGGCTAACAGTGTTAGCAGGTAGCTTTGGTTTATCCCAAATCCAAGGACGTAGTAGGAGTAATGTCCAGAAATGACCCGTTACGGTCTAGTGGTAAAATCAGAAATGGCTAACAGTGTTAGCAGTATGGCTCACTTTTAAATGGCAAGTGTTAGCTTAGGTGTAGTTGCAGTACATCAACGCGTTTCTCCCTCTGCAGGGCTTTTTCAAGATGACTGGTCTGCAACAGGTGTATCTTCTTTTAATGGTGTAGCTTGCTTCCCATTGGTCAAATTTTACCTGGGAGATTGAAGCTAAGGCGGTCTTTGATTTTAAGGTAGTCATATTTTTAAAGGTGGTATTGGCAACAATAGATTAAGGCAACTAATATATAAAAATATATATATATATACATACAATCTTAGGGAGATTTACAATTAGTATTCCCACTCCCTAAAAAAGGGTTTCTTAATTCAAACAAAATATTTAATAATAAGACCAAAAAGGAAAAAAGAGAGAAAAAGGAGAGAAAAAAAGAGTAAAAAAGTCAGAAAAAAGAAAAGAATGCAAACAAGGGGGAGAGTCAAAAATTATATATAATAGGAGAAAATATCAATAGAACCTGCTAAATAATATGGTGTCATGTTTATTTGTGCAGACTAATTTTTAGTCAAATAAAAAAGGAGAAATGTCTAACTCAGAGTTCAGACCGGCAGGGAACAAGGTGTTGTATTTATAAATCAATTCTGCTTCTTTGATTTTTAGAGCTTTCGCTATATTGCCTCCCCTCCAGTTTTGTTTCACCTGTATTATTCCCCAATAACTCAAATCTTTGGTATTTCCTTTGTGTATTGATTTGAAATGCTTATATAGGTTGGTGTCTACCATTCCTTTCTCAATGCACAATAAATGCTCCCTGATCCTATCTCTGATCATTCGTTTGGTCTCCCCAAAATATATCAGATTGCATGTGCACCTCAAAATGTAGATTACTCCTTTTGTGGTACATCTAATACAGTCCTTAATCGTAATTTCTTTATTTGATTTTGGGATATGTATTATTTTTCTCTTATCACTATGCTTGCAAGCCTTGCAAGAATAGCAGGGAAAAAAACCTGATATTGTCCCTCCTTGTAGATCTTTCTGTGTAAGGGTCAGTTTTTTAGTTGTTCTTGTACGTGTGCTAGGTGCAAGTAGTGTTTTGAAATTTCTAGTTTTTCTAAAAATCAGTCTTGGTTTCTGTGGGAGTGAGTCTCCAACTATAGGATCAGCTTTTAATATGGGCCAGTGTTTGTTGAGAATTTTTCGCATAATTCTATGATCTTCATTGTATTCAGTTATGAATGGGACATTAATTATTTCAGAGTCATTATTGGTGGGTTTTTGTTTGTATGAGAGGAGGCTCTTTCTGTCTGTGTTCCTTGCTCTTACCACAGCTTTATTTATGACCTCATCATCATAGCCTCTATCTTTGAATTTATCAATCAGGGATTCTATTTGATTCTCAAAGTCTGAGATCCTGGAGCAGTTCTTCCTTACTCTTAAGCTTTGGCCCACTGGAATGTTATCTATCCATTGCTGAAGATGACAGCTTTGTGAATGAATGAAGTTGTTACAGTTTACCTCTTTGAAATGTGTTTTAGTCTCTAAATTGCTGTTTATTACCATTATTTCTAAATCTAGAAAAACTACCCTATCTTTACTATGGTTAAATGTAAAATTAAGCCCTTTGTCATTCGAATTGATATCGGAAAATAGTTTCAACAGCTCAGATTCGGACCCCTTCCATATTAATAATACGTCATCTATGTAACGTCTATAGAGCACGAGGTTCGCACCATAGTCACCCAACTGGAAGGACTCTTCCCAGTTACCAACGAATAAGTTGGCGTAACTTGGTGCGAACCTCGTGCCCATAGCCGTACCCTCTATTTGTAAATAGAATTTATTGTTATACATAAAGTAATTGTTTTTTAAGATAAATGAGATACTTTTTAACAGAAATTCTTTTTGTTCTGATTTTAGTTCCACGTCTCTATCTAGATATTGTTTGATTGCTGTGACTCCTTTCTCATGATCAATTACTGTGTATAGGGACGTAATATCTCCAGTCACTAAAATAAAGTTATCCTCCCAATTAACTTGTTCTAAGATGTTAAGTACCTGAGTTGAATCTCTCAGATATGAGTCCAAACCCCTCACATATTTTTGTAGGAATGTGTCCACATATTGTGAGAGGTTAGAGGAGAGCGACCCTATGCCTGAGATAATAGGTCTCCCAGGAGGTTGGGAAAGATTCTTATGTATTTTTGGGAGGAAGTAGAATACCGGGACCCTAGGATAATTGGGGTCCAGGTATTCTACCTCTTTTTCATTTAATATTCCTACATCTCTACCTTCTCTTATCAGTTTTTTAAGTAATGCAGCAAACTTATTCGTGGGGTTAAGATCAAGTTTTTTGTATGTTCTAATGTCTCCTAAAAGTCTTAGGGCCTCTGTTTCATAGTAGGTGGTATCCATTACTACAATCCCGCCGCCCTTGTCGGCGGGCTTAATGGTTACATTTTGATTCTTTTTTAAATTTTCTAGAATTAGGGTCTCTTTTTTTGTCATATTTGTTTTAAGAAATTTTGAAGGTTTGCTATTTTTCAGATCTTTTAGTACCATTTGTTCAAAGGTCTCAAGATGATTCCCTTTCGCAGAGATAGGGTTAAAGGTGGATTTTGGTTTAAGATTAGTATGACTTTTCAAGGTAAGGTTTCTGATGAATTTTTTCACGTGAATATGTGTATGAGCATTATGACAATTACCCAGATAGAGAACTACCATATCGTACACATAGACCCATTTGGGAACAGAAAGATAGGTGGGAGACACCTGTAAGAAACAGATATTCACCATTAGATCCTGACATTGAAAGGAATAGTCATGGGGAGATTGACACTCCTTTTTTAGTGAACAGCCCTCCAAGGGAGGGCACCTCAAAAGATCTCATGGAGAACAGCAAAATGAGTGTATGGGGACAGTATCCACAACAGAAAAACAGAAAAAGACCTCTAGAGGAACAAGAGGTAGTGGAATCAACAAAAGAGGCAAAAAGAGGGAGATAACAAAAAATGGAGTCTTTAATATTAGCAGCATTGTACTAAAAGATGAGGAGACAAAGATCTTAAATTATGGTCTCTCGTTTGCCCCTAGTGTAAGGATAAACAAATTTAATACACATATTCACGTGAAAAAAATTCATCAGAAACCTTACCTTGAAAAGATTCTATATGAAAGGTCCTCTGGAAAGAATCTCTGCCAATAAAGCAAATTCATCAGAAGATAAATTTAGTCATACTAATCTTAAACCAAAATCCACCTTTAACCCTATCTCTGCGAAAGGGAATCATCTTGAGACCTTTGAACAAATGGTACTAAAAGATCTGAAAAATAGCAAACCTTCAAAATTTCTTAAAACAAATATGACAAAAAAAGAGACCCTAATTCTAGAAAATTTAAAAAAGAATCAAAATGTAACCATTAAGCCCGCCGACAAGGGCGGCGGGATTGTAGTAATGGATACCACCTACTATGAAACAGAGGCCCTAAGACTTTTAGGAGACATTAGAACATACAAAAAACTTGATCTTAACCCCACGAATAAGTTTGCTGCATTACTTAAAAAACTGATAAGAGAAGGTAGAGATGTAGGAATATTAAATGAAAAAGAGGTAGAATACCTGGACCCCAATTATCCTAGGGTCCCGGTATTCTACTTCCTCCCAAAAATACATAAGAATCTTTCCCAACCTCCTGGGAGACCTATTATCTCAGGCATAGGGTCGCTCTCCTCTAACCTCTCACAATATGTGGACACATTCCTACAAAAATATGTGAGGGGTTTGGACTCATATCTGAGAGATTCAACTCAGGTACTTAACATCTTAGAACAAGTTAATTGGGATGATAACTTTATTTTAGTGACTGGAGATATTACGTCCCTATACACAGTAATTGATCATGAGAAAGGAGTCACAGCAATCAAACAATATCTAGATAGAGACGTGGAACTAAAATCAGAACAAAAAGAATTTCTGTTAAAAAGTATCTCATTTATCTTAAAAAACAATTACTTTATGTATAACAATAAATTCTATTTACAAATAGAGGGTACGGCTATGGGCACGAGGTTCGCACCAAGTTACGCCAACTTATTCGTTGGTAACTGGGAAGAGTCCTTCTTCCAGTTGGGTGACTATGGTGCGAACCTCGTGCTCTATAGACGTTACATAGATGACGTATTATTAATATGGAAGGGGTCCGAATCTGAGCTGTTGAAACTATTTTCCGATATCAATTCGAATGACAAAGGGCTTAATTTTACATTTAACCATAGTAAAGATAGGGTAGTTTTTCTAGATTTAGAAATAATGGTAATAAACAGCAATTTAGAGACTAAAACACATTTCAAAGAGGTAAACTGTAACAACTTCATTCATTCACAAAGCTGTCATCTTCAGCAATGGATAGATAACATTCCAGTGGGCCAAAGCTTAAGAGTAAGGAAGAACTGCTCCAGGATCTCAGACTTTGAGAATCAAATAGAATCCCTGATTGATAAATTCAAAGATAGAGGCTATGATGATGAGGTCATAAATAAAGCTGTGGTAAGAGCAAGGAACACAGACAGAAAGAGCCTCCTCTCATACAAACAAAAACCCACCAATAATGACTCTGAAATAATTAATGTCCCATTCATAACTGAATACAATGAAGATCATAGAATTATGCGAAAAATTCTCAACAAACACTGGCCCATATTAAAAGCTGATCCTATAGTTGGAGACTCACTCCCACAGAAACCAAGACTGATTTTTAGAAAAACTAGAAATTTCAAAGCACTACTTGCACCTAGCACACGTACAAGAACAACTAAAAAACTGACCCTTACACAGAAAGATCTACAAGGAGGGACAATATCAAGTTTTTTTCCCTGCTATTCTTGCAAGGCTTGCAAGCATAGTGATAAGAGAAAAATAATACATATCCCAAAATCAAATAAAGAAATTACGATTAAGGACTGTATTAGATGTACCACAAAAGGAGTAATCTACATTTTGAGGTGCACATGCAATCTGATATATTTTGGGGAGACCAAACGAATGATCAGAGATAGGATCAGGGAGCATTTATTGTGCATTGAGAAAGGAATGGTAGACACCAACCTATATAAGCATTTCAAATCAATACACAAAGGAAATACCAAAGATTTGAGTTATTGGGGAATAATACAGGTGAAACAAAACTGGAGGGGAGGCAATATAGAGAAAGCTCTAAAAATCAAAGAAGCAGAATTGATTTATAAATACAACACCTTGTTCCCTGCCGGTCTGAACTCTGAGTTAGACATTTCTCCTTTTTTATTTGACTAAAAATTAGTCTGCACAAATAAACATGACACCATATTATTTAGCAGGTTCTATTGATATTTTCTCCTATTATATATAATTTTTGACTCTCCCCCTTGTTTGCATTCTTTTCTTTTTTCTGACTTTTTTACTCTTTTTTTCTCTCCTTTTTCTCTCTTTTTTCCTTTTTGGTCTTATTATTAAATATTTTGTTTGAATTAAGAAACCCTTTTTTAGGGAGTGGGAATACTAATTGTAAATCTCCCTAAGATTGTATGTATATATATATATTTTTATATATTAGTTGCCTTAATCTATTGTTGCCAATACCACCTTTAAAAATATGACTACCTTAAAATCAAAGACCGCCTTAGCTTCAATCTCCCAGGTAAAATTTGACCAATGGGAAGCAAGCTACACCATTAAAAGAAGATACACCTGTTGCAGACCAGTCATCTTGAAAAAGCCCTGCAGAGGGAGAAACGCGTTGATGTACTGCAACTACACCTAAGCTAACACTTGCCATTTAAAAGTGAGCCATACTGCTAACACTGTTAGCCATTTCTGATTTTACCACTAGACCGTAACGGGTCATTTCTGGACATTACTCCTACTACGTCCTTGGATTTGGGATAAACCAAAGCTACCTGCTAACACTGTTAGCCATTTCCAACTTGCCACTAGACCTGTAACGGGTCATCTCTGGACACCACTTGATACCACACTTTTGGATTAGTTATCCTGCGTGCTATTTGGCACTAAGTGCAGGATCATTCTCTTCATTTGAACGCTATATTGGAGCAAAAGAAGCCAAGAAACAGTGTAACCTACTAACATCGCATTTACACCAATCAGTAAGTGTTTTCAAGACAGCGCCCCCAATAGTGACGTCATTACGGCCATACAACGAATCACGGAGCAGACTGACTGTGCACTCGTTTGGGTAAGCCCCTGCCTTGCTAACAAACCAACTCCCGATTTAAAAGTTATTATTAGTTTCCCCAAAGAAATCCAATCCCAGTTAATTGCACCTTTCTGGGGCCGGTACAGTTCGCCATTTCCAATAAAGAATTCACAGACTTGTAGGCAGATTAGTGTTACCTTAACTGAAGTTTACGAACGGTGTGGGGGATTTTTTTCCTTTTTTTTCTCTCTCTTTTCTTTCTTTTCTTGTTATATGCTCTATTGCGAGCTTACTATAAATGTTTAAAAGTTTGTCACTTTATCCTCCATTATTGTTATTTTTTTGTATTTGTTTCTACTATTTTGGTTATAAAATCTAATTTATATAGGATAGAGAGGGAATAGGATTTAGTGAGTTGAAATTGTGGATAAATGAAAAGGTGAAGCATTCAAAAATAAAAATAAAGAATGTGATACAATGTTAATTTATTTGTGACTATAGCAGTGGCGGCTGGTGAACTTTGAAGGTTGGGGAGCACTAGACCACACCCCATGAACTAAAGCCCCACCCCTCAGATAGATGGCTCCGCCCTAGAATATAATATATATATGAAATATGTAATAAGTGAGGGGACATATGTATAGATTATACATATGTCCCCCTGTAGATTATACACATGTACCTTATAATTCTACATATTTGTCCCATGTTTATGTTTTCGCTTTATTACCATATACCTTGTGCCACAATGAATTCTGACTGATTTTCTTTGTGAAGGGCTCTAACCCCCTTTCTCCCCCCTGGAATTTATTAGTGTTTGCAGTGACCAGAGCTGCATAGCAAGCACACAGATAGGAAGTTTTATGTTGGGATTTAGCTGCTGTCTAAATGCTACCTATCAAGATGATATGCAGCATTCAGCACACAGCATAAAGCTTAGATTCCTCTAACAGTGCTGCAGAATTTATCTAGTAACTAACCCACCACGCTGCACTTAGAAACTTCCTAAACACTAATATTCTTTATATACTGTGTTGACTCTGATATATAAAGCATATCTGTGTTTGTTTAGAAAGTTCCTGAGCACAGTGTGGTGGGATAGTTACTAGATAAAATCATTCCTTTAGCCGGCTCTAAGGGGGAGTGAGATAACAAGCACCCGGCAGATGCAGCCTGAGTTAATCCTGCTTGGGTTACTTACCTTTCACTCTGCTGCCATCCTTCTGTGAGTCGCGACTCACAAACCACATCCTGATCCCAGTTGTAAATAAAGATGTGAAATCTCTCTGCCAGACTTCCACCATTATTCCTCTACGACTGTGCCTGTGCGCCTTTTCAAAAGCCTTGTGTGCTCACGCTGGCCAGGCTCCTCCTCCCGCATGCCGTCATCATTTACACTCACATGGCTCTCACTCGCACAGTCAGAACTGCGCGATTAACAAGGTATGGGGCTGAGTTGGGAGGGGGTGCTGCAGGCACTTAGAAATACGTGGAAAGAGCTTGAAGCCTATACTTCTATCTATCACACGTACAGTGTGATAGATGTAAAAACAGCAAAAAAATTACAGAATTAAACTGGAACCGTTTTTAGCTGAATAAATATATTTTTTCCAATAGGGAGCTATTGGGGAAATTATATTTATTCAGTCAAAAAGGTTTTTTTTCCCCCTTTTTTTTCTCCTCTCTATCAGAGGGTTCACGTGCGACTGTGCTCCTTTAAAGGAGTCTCTACTGGACTATAGTAGTTAAAATTGGTGTAGGTGTTCTGCTTTGTTCGTGAGATTGCATTAAGAATATTGTGCTTAAATAGTAGTTAAAGAATATGTTCTTTTCAGTTTAAAATTGTTATATATTTGCTGTCAAACCTCTTAAACAAACAATCCTCAAGTTGGTGAAGGGGAGTTAAGAACAATTGATCTATAATATGATTTTAAGTACCAGGCGATTTAGATGCAATGAAAGTATAATGATGTGCAATGTCAGGGCCACAGGGATATTATTTTGTATTAATAACTTATGGTCCTAGGCCAAGACGTTCACTCAGAGACAGCCTGTACTAACTTGCATATGAAATTGCTTATGTTTTTGTTTTACCAGCAATGTAATTAATCAATAAAAATTATTTCAACATAAACAAACAATCCTCAGAAATTATCAAGTGTTATAATAGGAGTGTTTCTTTTTTTTTTTTTCAGGAGTGTTTCTTGTATTATACAGAAAAGTGCAAAGTCCCAAATACTTAGTACAATTACAAATATTTAGCTAGGTTTTTTCCTAGTTTTCTTTATTTTTGGGCAAATATCACTCATCTAACAATGAATATACAACAAGACATACTCTCAAGACAGCAAAAAAAGAATACAAGAATTAAACAAAATATTTCATACAAATGACAATGAAAACATACAAATCACAGAAGAGGAGTTTAATAATGTACCCTGTAAATTACACCAAACACTATTTAAGCAAACAAAATGGTGGCAGAAATGGCATTTCTTTGAAAAATACACAGAACAAGGTATAATTCCCAGAGGATTAAAAATTAAGATCTTCCAAGCCTTACTTACAGAATGCTCACATAAACTGATACAAGTTCTAATCCAACATGACACTCTATAAATAAACAAACTAGAGAATGAAATGAAAGAACAAAATTAACTTTTAAAAAAATTTAAAGAGAAATTTAATTTCACAGACAAAAACCAGCAATACCAAAAAGAACTAGATAAATTAGAAAGTGAACTAATACAAACCAAAAAAAAATCAAAATTTCAAAGGAATATTGATGATTTTAAGCATCAAAAGGTTTACAAATGGAGATACCATACATCTACTAGACGTAGATACAATAGATACTTAGTAAGAGAAGACAGCAGTGGCACAGAAAGTGAAACTGATCTTTTAGACAATTACATCACTAATACATCTGATAACACTGCAAGTACAAGCACAGTATCACCAGCAACACACAATACAAATATGTTTCCCGGCAATACACAAAACATCAGCAGAATGTCTTTTTTAGCATTAACCCCACGTCAACAACAAGTAATAACGCAAACGTCATTCAAACCCTCAAGAGGCAACAAAAGGAAAAACACAGGTCCCATAAGACAGAGAGGAAAAGGGGAATGAGTCCCTTTACAAAGTGCAGAACCAACAACTAGGAATCATTATTCTAAACACATCATGTACTAACAAAAGAACATGAAAAGGTCTTATCAAAAGGGTTAACTTTCTGTCCAACCAATACTCTGAATACATTTGAAACCATAAAAGACATATATTTATTCATACGAAAAATTACTTTTAAAAAAACAGTATGCCAACAGAGAGACCAAAATGTGGAGTGCAGTTGAACTAACAACTCTGCACAATTTAAAAGAACTTTTAAATGAAAATGAAGATGACTCACCAACAAGCAGTTGGAATAACTAAATAAAACCTAAATCCAAATATGTTCCCTCACAAACAATATCCAAGTAGAGGTATTTTGAAATATAGTGTGTGATCAAATAGAAAAATTACATATACAGAAAAGTACAAGTAACTTGAAACATACTGAAAAAATGTCACTAAAGGTAATTAAGTTGTGGACAGACACAATAATAAAGCCATCAGACAATGGTGGCAACATTGTACTTTGGTCCAAAGAAAATTATGTACAAGAAGCCATGAGACAACTAACAAATACAGAATGTTACAAAACATTGACAACAAATCCACATTCTAATTATACAGAACAAAATAACAAATTGATAATAAGGACAAATAACAGAGAATACTGACCGCTTTGGCAATAAACTGTTATATCAAAGCTATATTAACTGTAAGACTAAAAATATAATCTATTGTTGAAGCTGTGACTGCCATATATATTATGTTGGTATGTTCACACAGACCGTGGCTGTAAGAATAACAGAATATCTGTGCAATATTGTAATGCTAAAAAAGCCCTGGAAAAAGGAAAACAAATAACCACTGTGGTCAGACACTTCTTAACACACCACAATGAAAATCCCAAAGCCTTAAGATGCTGAGGCTTGGATTCTATCAAAAGTGGTATAAGAGGTGGAGATGTACAATCGTCGCTATTACAAAAAGGAACCAAATTGATATTCCTTATGAACAGTGTGTTCCCTCATGGAATGAATGACAATAATAATTATTGGGTATATCTTTGAGAGAACATACTAATATGGGCTAATATCGCTGTTTTTCAAGGGTGAGATAGAATATATTTGAGTTCAGTAGGTTTGAGAAACTAATATTAAAATATGGTGGCCTTTAATGGTATACACATTGAGAGAACTATTGTATATTATATGAACTAACGAATTAATGACTTTTAAGGTAATATATTTACTCTCATATCACTAGTTTAACATAGTAGGCGTTATCAAGATATAACGATTATGTGATCATAACATTTATGTCTCCAAAATAGTTCACACTTAAGCAATTTTCAACCCATGGCACCCCTTATAACAAACTAGTGAAAATGTAGGCACTACCAGGATAGGTTGTAAATCGGTCACATGATCGGAGAGTTTTCTCGGCAACAGTCCTCATTCAGTTAGTCTTCTACTACTAGCAACATTTGACATCATTCATAGGAACCGTATGAAAGTAGGCAATAATATGATTGGATGAAATGTGTCACATGACTTTGTCAGAACAAAGAGTGACGTGAACCAATGACAAACAAATGCTTCTAAGTTCTCTTTCAGGTAGCTTACGATTCAACCAATAAACCGAAAGGCGGTAACGGTAGTAATGTTCCGATTGGTCGCTCATGTATTTAAATTTGTTAGCTAGACCTTATTTTGAGTTTTCAACAATTTTTTGATGAAATAGGCTGGAAAGGGCCCATACAGGCAGAAACGCATAGCATGGCTTTTCTTTTTGTTAATTGTTCTTTTTCTATTGTAACTTTCCTTTGATGCGTACCCCCAACTGATGTCGACGTGACCAGTTATCGGCCAGGAATACCAGAGTTATCGACGCAAGCACATTCATCATTTTTTTATGTGCTTATTTGGGCAGGTTCCAATGTGTGGGCTTTTTTAATACTAATGTTGATATCCATTTTAAAAATTATTAAAAGTTTATGTTTTAAATTAACACGTAGGGAGCTACTAGTGCACTCATAACCTCTTTGCCTATATCCAACCCTTAGCGGTGAAATATTTTCTGTAACTTATATTTCCTTCAAGAGGAATAGTACCTGGTAGTTTACCATACACAAGCCCCAAACAAATTGACTAATATAAGGACAAAATGATTACAACAGAAAAAAACTTCCTTACACAGATAAATCCCAAAATGGTGACTATTTATTTTGTCCCAAAAGTACATAAAAGATTAAGTAAACCCCCAGGAACACCCATTGTGTCAGGCAATGAGAACTTAACAGAAGCTGTGAGCAAATATGTAGACCAAAGGTTGAGGGAATACCTAACTACAATATACTCCTATGTACCATGGAAGTGTTACAAATGCTAAAAGACATAGAATTAACAGAAAACACATGGTTAGTCACAGCAGACGTTATTTAAAGATATTTAAAGAACTTTAACACTTAAAATTATTATTTCAAATTTTAATTAATAAAATACCCACACACATAATACAGAAATATCGGTCAAAAATAAATATGACAATCAGATCACTCTGGGAAAGAGAATTAAACACACAAATTAGTGACTCCTCCTGGGAACATTGCTTTAATTCGATCAAAAAATCATCTGTATCAGCCAACATAGTTGAGACTAACTATAAACTGCACGACTACATAGAATATATCCAGCCGCCTCTCCACAATGCTGGAGGAAATGCGGACACCAGGGCACATTATCTCATATTTGGTGGGATTGTCCAGCAATCAGACCTTTTTGGGATCAGGTTAAAGCTCACATCAATCATAAACTCAATCAGATGATAACACTAACTAGTGCTTCAGTGATAATGTCACTAAAGCACTTATAAGATGCGCCTAGGATTAGTATTATAAAAAATTATTAAAGATAGAATTGTTGATATAGGAGCTATAAAAATAGAATTAGTTGGTATATCAAATAGCAACGTCAATATAGTGACATTAATATTAAAGCATCAGTATAATGGCACTCCAAGGTGAAAAAAACAACAATACAAACTGTATAGTCCAGGGTATATATTCTAAGCAAAGTCCAGGAATACACAATAAGTAATTCCAACAGCTGGCAGATAAACAGCAGTAATCCAAGCAAGTGTAGGCCGCTCCTCCAGGGTGATGTGCCGCAACACAGATGACAAATCTAGGAAGGAAAGGATAGAGGGCGCCACATAGTGCAGATCATAAAAATAGATAAAGGCAACAATTGGATCACAAGAATCCTACTCACACAGTATAAGGCACCAATGTGCAGTATGCGCAGTCCGGAACCACACGTCGTCCGGTAGACCTCTGTTGGAATATGTCGTCAGATAAAGTTCCTCGTCTCAGTGTTCAGTGTTGAATACTGAGAAACGCGTTGCTGTTGTTTTTATTTGGAATAAATTTTATCTTACTTTTTAAATCTCCATCTGCTGCATCTTCTTGGCTTAGGCCAATTATATTATATCACCATTTATTTGGAGTTTTTTGGATCTTTGGTGTGAGCTTCCTTAACACTGATCTGCTACCACTATACCTCCTTTGGGCTTCCCTGGACTCTCCCTGGTGAGACGAGGAACTTCATCTGACGACATATTCCAACAGAGGTCTACCGGGCGACGTGTGGTTCCAGACTGCGCATACTGCACATTGGTGCCTTATACTGTGTGAGTAGGATTCTTGTGATCCAATTGTTGCCTTTATCTATTTTTATGATCTGCACTATGTGGCGCCCTCTATCCTTTCCTTCCTAAATGATAACACTAGATTCACAGACAATTCTACTTAACAAACTCCCACACTTACACTGCCAATATAAGACGGGCCTACTACAGATAATGATCAACAGTGCCAAGAGCCTAATTCCATGCATGTGGAAGAAACTACAAGTCCCCACCACACAACAATGGATAGATGAAATAAAACATGTGCTGACTTTGGAAGAATTATACTATAGCTACTACATCAAGTCAGATCACTTTCTTAACATTCTCTTTCTGTGGAACCAGAACTTCACATCTTACCCTACAATTGAGATTTGAAATTAATTATCATGATAAGAATATGAAGAAGTCTTTCATCTTTAATAAATTTACCAAAATAACTTGTAAACTTCGACTAGCTTTACTGACTATCATGACAAACTCAGCAAAACGACTAATTCCCCAAAACTGGAAAAGTAATACACTTCCATCTATCCAGGTCTGGAGAGAAACAACCACTCAGTCTCTCCAACTAGAAAAATATTGCTTCACTCGTAACAAACGAATAGCCGACTATCACTCAATATATTTTTTGTGGGAGGAATACCTTAATCAGACACCCCCCACACTCAAAACCACCACCCGAACATCCACTTCTTAAACTCATATTCACTGACCACCCTTAGCTGACAGACCGGACGTCTTCTTCTATTACCTTAACTTGAACAGAAGGTCAATTTCAGAGCCCGATAATCACTGACACAACAATTTACGCTTCTGCAGGAACCATGTATGTATGAATATATATTTTATACATCCATTTGAATTGTTCATTATATTTTCTCATTCACTTAATTGCATTAATTTCTTTCTTATCTAGTTTAAATAACTTACCTATGCAATCTAAATTTGTCTATTGAACGATAAATATACCCACAACTCATAAATGTCGAAAAAATTTATAATGTATATGGAATCACTGTTACCACACTGTTGCATATGTAACTGTTTTAATTCTACTTTGTATGCAATGATTTTATGTTCAATAAAGCTTTTGGAAAAAAAAAAAAAAAGAATATGAAGAAGTCTTTGCCCTTCTCTATACCCACACCCCTTCTTCCCTCTACTTCTCTCACCCCTTCCCTCTCCCCCTATTTTATTGTAATGTATTGAACGAGACTTACGAACAAATACATTCCCATCATCAGTTGGTTATCTAAAGGTTGTACAAACGAAATTCCACTCATACTTTATACCAGAAAGGTTTAAATTTGAGAAACTTTGTTTGTTTGTTTGTTTTCTGTTTAAAATGTCTGAATATTTGTAATTGGAATTACGTCAAACTAATAAGAATTATTGAATTTAAAAAAAAAAAATTATGACAAAACTAACCTATAAAAAATTTAGGCAAATAACCAAAATATAACATACAAACAAAAATTATGGAAATCCAAAACATTAACAAAAGAAACAATAAAATATTAAAATTAAAAGTTATAAGAATAAAGCAATATAATAAATATAACTTATAATGAAGAAAAGAAATATGTATAATTTATATAACAAACATAGCTGATGCTACAAAGTAACCCATAATACAATAATGTATTCTTTCTCTCACATATACATATCAATTTTCAATGCACGCATAAGAAAGCATAGAATATAATACATGAGAACTGTACAACAATTAAATCTAAACATAATAACAATCACACATATAACATAAGAAATATGAAACAATTCCGTATGTCATGAAAACAACATGTCTGGCTATTAGACTGCATGTCCATTTAAAACTTACCTTTATAACCTTGCCACCCCTATGAGCAGATTCTTAATAATTTGTTTGAGTAGCTAGCTAGGTCTACAGCTCAGCTCTCATCTGATACAAGCTACACACCAAACTCTGCTCTGTTCGAGCAGCCTAACTTCCAGAATTTATTGCCGGTACTTCTCTACTGCATTCTCCTGGATTCTTGTTGTTTTCCCAATTGGATTACAAATTTCTGCCTTGCTCATTACTACCAGCAAACCGTTTAGCCGTACAGAGGTAAGCTACGGTTCTTCAATTTTTACAACTTGACATCTTCCTACCTAAGTTTTACAGCAGTGTGTGAATAAACCTCTTTCCACTGAAGTCTGCCTATTCTGATCTGCTCTCCTTTGCTAAACCGGGGACCTAAGGATCGCTGATCCGATTCAAGGTATTGACTCCTCCTTCAGTGACATCACACTCCTCCTGTCAAGAGTTGGCCCCCTAGGAAAAAGGTGCAGTGTATCTTTAGATGTTTGGACCACAACTGCAGAATCATTTATGCCTATCATGAATATATATATATATATATATATATATATATATATATATACAGGGAGTGCAGAATTATTAGGCAAATGAGTATTTTGACCACATCATCCTCTTTATGCATGTTGTCTTACTCCAACCAAGCTGTATAGGCTCGAAAGCCTACTACCAATTAAGCATATTAGGTGATGTGCATCTCTGTAATGAGAAGGGGTGTGGTCTAATGACATCAACACCCTATATCAGGTGTGCATAATTATTAGGCAACTTCCTTTCCTTTGGCAAAATGGGTCAAAAGAAGGACTTGACAGGCTCAGAAAAGTCAAAAATAGTGAAATATCTTGCAGAGGGATGCAGCACTCTTAAAATTGCAAAGCTTCTGAAGCGTGATCATCGAACAATCAAGCGTTTCATTCAAAATAGTCAACAGGGTCACAAGAAACGTGTGGAAAAACCAAGACGCAAAATAACTGCTCATGAACTGAGAAAAGTCAAGCGTGCAGCTGCCAAGATGCCACTTGCCACCAGTTTGGCCATATTTCAGAGCTGCAACATCACTGGAGTGCCCAAAAGCACAAGATGTGCAATACTCAGAGACATGGCCAAGGTAAGAAAGGCTGAAAGACGACCACCACTGAACAAGACACACAAGCTGAAACGTCAAGACTGGGCCAAGAAATATCTCAAGACTGATTTTTCTAAGGTTTTATGGACTGATGAAATGAGAGTGAGTCTTGATGGGCCAGATGGATGGGCCTGTGGCTGGATTGGTAAAGGGCAGAGAGCTCCAGTCCGACTCAGACACCAGCAAGGTGGAGGTGGAGTACTGGTTTGGGCTGGTATCATCAAAGATGAGCTTGTGGGGCCTTTTCGGGTTGAGGATGGAGTCAAGCTCAACTCCCAGTCCTACTGCCAGTTTCTGGAAGACACCTTCTTCAAGCAGTGGTACAGGAAGAAGTCTGCATCCTTCAAGAAAAACATGATTTTCATGCAGGACAATGCTCCATCACACGCGTCCAAGTACTCCACAGCGTGGCTGGCAAGAAAGGGTATAAAAGAAGAAAATCTAATGACATGGCCTCCTTGTTCACCTGATCTGAACCCCATTGAGAACCTGTGGTCCATCATCAAATGTGAGATTTACAAGGAGTGAAAACAGTACACCTCTCTGAACAGTGTCTGGGAGGCTGTGGTTGCTGCTGCACGCAATGTTGATGGTGAACAGATCAAAACACTGACAGAATCCATGGATGGCAGGCTTTTGAGTGTCCTTGCAAAGAAAGGTGGCTATATTGGTCACTGATTTGTTTTTGTTTTGTTTTTAAATGTCAGAAATGTATATTTGTGAATGTTGAGATATTATATTGGTTTCACTGGTAAAAATAAATAATTGAAATGGGTATATATTTGTTTTTTGTTAAGTTGCCTAATAATTATGCACAGTAATAGTCACCTGCACACACAGATATCCCCCTAAAATAGCTATAACTAAAAACAAACTAAAAACTACTTCCAAAACTATTCAGCTTTGATATTAATGAGTTTTTTGGGTTCATTGAGAACATAGTTGTTGTTCAATAATAAAATTAATCCTCAAAAATACAACTTGCCTAATAATTCTGCACTCCCTGTATATATATATATATATATATATATATATATATATATGGAATATGTTTGGAAGTTTCCCTGAATACAGAGGAGGAGTAAAGTAAGAAATCTTACTGGGAATCAGGGATCCTCTGTACGTTCAATGATACAAACATTTGATATAAGGTGCAGGCATACAGGCACACAAATCTTGTTACGTTTACAAGGAAGCTTAAAGGGTCAGTCTAGTCAAAATTAAACTTTCATGATTCAGATAGGGCATGCAATTGTAAACAACTTTCCAATTTACTTCTATTATAGAATTTGCTCAATTCTTTAGATATCATTTGTTGAAGAAATAGCAATGCACATGTGTGAGCCAATCACACAAGGCCTTTATGTGCAGCAACCAATCAGCAGCTACTGAGCATATCTAGATATGCTTTTCAGCAAGTGATATCAAGAGAATGAAGAACATTAGATAATAGAAGTAAATTAGAAAGTTGTTTAAAATGACATGCTCTTTCTAAATCACGAAAGAAAAAAATTGGGTTTCATGTCCCTTTAACTGTATACATGTAACCCCCAAACCTATATTGACAAATAACAAAGGTGTTCAATGATGGATATCTTACAATAGAAATTGACAGGAATAGATGAATAAATTATCAGGATAAACTTCATGGAGTATAAATATTTGGATAAGAATCCACATAAGTAAATGAGCTGATGCTTGAGCAAGTTGAAACAAATGCTGATCCGTTTGTTAGGCTGAATGATCATTACCATGAATCTCAGGAAACGATCTAAGAAAAAGTCACTGAAGTAAGTTCAGATAGAACACAGACATATCGGTAAATAAACTTTAGGAAAAGACTCCGGAATGAGAATGTTACAAGAGTGTCCGGACTCAGGAGAGAGATGAAGCAGCCCCGGCTGCAGCAGCTAGCTGAGAGAAGATCCAAGATGGCGTGTGACGTCACCGCTAATGGCTGAAGAGGCTGTGAGGAATTAGACTGAGAACAGCTGATCAGTCGGAAATTTGAATGCAATGCGCTCAGAGCATATACAGAAGCAGGCTGGATACTTCCGGATTAGGTTAGAATTACCAAGCATAGGTGTATGGCCTGGATAAGCATTTTTAGAGACATTTAGGGGTGTGTCATGTATGTTTAAAGGTGTATATTACATGAATGCTGAGTGAAAGCAGATGAAATTGTGTTACATATGACACCTCCGCTCTGATATTACATTTTTACGGAAAGCTAGGATCGTTGTTCCGATTCACAGAACTGACTCCTCCTGCTCCAGTGACATCACGATCCACCGCTCAGCACTCACTGATTCACGGAAATCTAAGTATGCAATTGACTATCGTTGCACAGTGTTTGAAGCAGCTGCAAATATACAGTATACTTATACATATGAACTGCCAATCCTAATAGCATCTACCTCCGGCTTGTTTATTGCTTGTGATAAATATATTTTTTTAGGGTAGCATCGGAAGGCATTAACAGCAGTATTACCTACTCACTTCTTAAATTTTA
Organism: Bombina bombina; assembly: GCF_027579735.1. NCBI lineage: Eukaryota > Metazoa > Chordata > Amphibia > Anura > Bombinatoridae > Bombina > Bombina bombina. The sequence continues at coordinate 421,669,019 of NC_069504.1, forward strand.
TCTTTAAGTATACAATTGACTATCGTTGCACAGTGTTTGAAGCAGCTGCAATTATACATATGAACGGCCAATCCTAATAGCATCTACATCTGGCTTGTTTATACTGTTTAATACACTGTTTACATTCAGATTAAACATACTTGCTATATCTGATATCGTGTGCAGCTATAGAGAGACTCTCGGCTAGATTACGAATTTTGCATTATAACCCATAACGCTGCTTTTTCACTACCGCTGCTATTACGAGTCTTGTCAAAAAAGCTGTACCGCACACTTTTTTACGTAAAGTATTTTTTCAATGGGACTTCCAAGCGCCGATACAAGCTTTTTCTGGGAGGCCAAAAAAGCGTGCGGTAAAGCCTATCCCGCAATATTCGTAACGCAATCTAAAGTCAGTAGTTATGGGTTTTACGCTACAAAGCTGTATCATAAAACTCATAACTAAAGAGCTAAAAAGTACACTAACACCCATAAACTACCTATTAACCCCTAAACTGAGGCCCTCCTGCATCACAAACACTAAAATAAAATTATTCAACCCTAATTTGCCACTCCCGACATCGCGCCACTATAATAAACATATTAACCCCTAAACCGCCGCACTCCCGCCTCACAAACACTAGTTAAATATTATTAACCCCTAATCTGCCCCTCCCAACATCACCGCCACCTACCTATATTTATTAACCCCTAATCGCTAACCTTAAATCTAACCCTAACACCCACTAACTTTAATGTAATTAAAATAAATCTAAATAAACCTACAATTAATAACTAAATAATTCCTATTTAAAACAAAATACTTACCTATAAAATAAACCCTAAGTTAGCTACAAAATAACTAATAGTTAACTATTTACTAGCTACCTAGTTAAAATAAATACAAATTTACCTGTAAAATAAAACGTAACCTGTCTTACACTAACACCTAACCTTACACTACAATTAAATCAATTACATAAATTAAATACAATTACCTAAATTACAAAACAACAAAACACTAAATTACACAAAATAAAAAAATAACGGCTAGATTTAGAGTTCTGCGGCCAAAGGGGTGCGTTAGCTACGCATGCTTTTTTCCCCCCGTACCTTTTAAATACCGCTGGTATTTAGAGTTCACAGAAGGGCTGCGTTAGGCTCCAAAAAGGGAGCGTAGAGCATATTTACCGCCACTGCAACTCTCAATACCAGCGGTGCTTACAGACGCGGCCAGCTTCAAAAACATGCTTGTGCACAATTCCCCCATTGGAAACAATGGGGCCGTTTGAGCTGAAAAAAAACCTAACACCTGCAAAAAAGCAGCGTTCAGCTCCTAACGCAGACCCATAGTTTCCTATGGGGAAACACTTCCTAAGTCTGCACCTAACACCCTAACATGCACCCCGAGTATAAAAACCCCTAACCTTACACTTATTAACCCCTAATCTGCCACCCCTGCTATCGCTAACCCCTGCATATTATTATTAACCCCTAACCTGCCGCTCCGTACACTGCCACAACCTACGTTATCCTGCCCCTAACCCCCGCCGACCCCTATATTATATTTATTACCCCCTAATTTGCCCCCCCCCAACATCGCCACTACCTACCTACAATTATTAACCCCTAATCTGCCGAGCGGACCTCACCGCTACTCTAATAAATGTATTAACCCCTAAAGCTAAGTCTAACCCTAACACCCCCCTAAGTTAAATATAATTTTTATCTAATGAAATAAAATAAATCTTATTAAATAAATTCTTCCTATTTAAAGCTAAATACTTACCTGTAAAATAAACACTAATATAGCTACAATATAAATAATAATTATATTGTAGCTATTTTAGGATTAATATTTATTTTACAGGCAACTTTGTATTTATTTTAACCAGGTACAATAGCTATTAAATAGTTAATAACTATTTAATAGCTACCTAGTTAAAATAATTACAAAATGACCTGTAACATAAATCCTAACCTAAGTTACAATTAAACCTAACACTGCACTATCAATAAATAAATGAAATACAAATACCTACAAATAAATACAAATAAGTACACTAACTAAAGTACAAAAAATAAAAACAGAACTAAGTTACAAAAAATAAAAAATAATTTACAAACATTATAAAAATATTACAATTTTAAGCTAATTACACCTACTCTAAGCCCCCTAATAAAATAACAAAGCCCCCCCAAAATAAAAAAAATCCCTACCCTATTCTAAAATAAAAATTAAAAAGCTCTTTTACCTTACCAGCCCTTAAAAGGGCCTTTTGCGGGGCATGCCCCAAAGAATTCTGCTCTTTTGCCTGTAAAAAAAAACATACAATACCCCCCCAACATTACAACCCACCAACCACATACCCCTAATCAGCAAATCGGAATTCGAGGGATGCCATCTTGGATGACGTCCTTTAAAGGAACCTTCATTCGTCGGGAGTTCGTCATGGAGGAAGGATGTTCCGCGTCGGCGGAATGAAGATGGACCCGGAAGAAAGAAGATTGAAGATGCCGCTTGATAGAAGACTTCCGCCGGATGATGGACCTCTTCAGCCCCCGCTTGTATGAAGACTTCAGCCGGATGATGGACCTCTTCAGCCCCCGCTTGGATGAAGACTTCAGCCGGATGATGGACCTCTTCAGCCCCGGATAGGAGGAAGACTTCGGACCCTCTTCTGGACGGATCGGTGATACCCGGGTGGTGAAGATAAGGTAGGAAGATCTTCAGGGGCTTAGTGTTAGGTTTATTTAAGGGGGGTTTGGATTAGATTAGGGGTATGTGGTTGGTGGGTTGTAATGTTGGGGGGGTATTGTATGTTTTTTTTTACAGGCAAAAGAGCAGAATTCTTTGAGGCATGCCCCGCAAAAGGCCCTTTTAAGGGCTGGTAAGGTAAAAGAGCTTTTTAATTTTTATTTTAGAATAGGGTAGGGATTTTTTTTATTTTGGGGGGGCTTTGTTATTTTATTAGGGGGCTTAGAGTAGGTGTAATTAGCTTAAAATTGTTGTAATATTTTTATAATGTTTGTAAATTATTTTTTTATTTTTTGTAACTTAGTTCTGTTTTTATTTTTTGTACTTTAGTTAGTGTACTTATTTGTATTTATTTGTAGGTATTTGTATTTCATTTATTTATTGATAGTGCAGTGTTAGGTTTAATTGTAACTTAGGTTAGGATTTATGTTACAGGTCATTTTGTAATTATTTTAACTAGGTAGCTATTAAATAGTTATTAACTATTTAATAGCTATTGTACCTGGTTAAAATAAATACAAAGTTGCCTGTAAAATAAATATTAATCCTAAAATAGCTACAATATAATTATTATTTATATTGTAGCTATATTAGTGTTTATTTTACAGGTAAGTATTTAGCTTTAAATAGGAAGAATTTATTTAATAAGATTTATTTTATTTCGTTAGATAAAAATTATATTTAACTTAGGGGGGTGTTAGGGTTAGGGTTAGACTTAGCTTTAGGGGTTAATACATTTATTAGAGTAGCGGTGAGGTCCGGTCGGCAAATTAGGGGTTAATAATTGTAGGTAAGGTAGCGGCGACGTTGGGGGGGGGGGGGCAGATTAGGGGTTAATAAATATTATGTAGGTGTCGGCGGTGTTAGGGGCAGCAGATTAGGGGTACAAAAGGATAATGTAGGTTGCGGCGGTGTGCGGTCGGCAGATTAGGGGTTAAAAAAATTAATAGAGTGGCAGCGATGTGGGGGGACCTCGGTTTAGGGGTACATAGGTAGTTTATGGGTGTTAGTGTACTTTAGAGCACAGTAGTTAAGAGCTTTATGAACCGGCGTTAGCCCAGAAAGCTCTTAACTCCTGGCTTTTCTCTGCGGCTGGAGTCTTGTTGTTAGATTTCTAACGCTCACTTCAGCCAAGACTCTAAATACCGGCATTAGAAAGATCCCATTGAAAAGATAGGATACGCAATTGGCGTAGGGGGATCTGCGGTATGTAAAAGTTGCGGCTGGAAAGTGAGCGTTAGACCCTTTCCTGACTGACTCTAAATTCCAGCTTGCCGCCAAAACCAGCGTTAGGACCCTCTAACGCTGGTTTTGACGGCTAACGCAGAACTCTAAATCTAGGCGTAAGTTATAAGATATTTAAACTAATTACACCTAATCTAATAGCCCTATCAAAATAAAAAAGCCCCCCCAAAATAAAAAAAAAACCTAGCCTAAACTAAACTACCAATAGCCCTTAAAAGGGCCTTTTGCGGGGCATTGCCCCAAAGAAATCAGCCCTTTTACCTGTAAAATAAAATACAAACAACCCCTCAATAGTAAAACCCACCACCCACACAACCAACCCCCCAAATAAAAACCTAAATAAAAAAACCTAAGCTCCCCATTGCCCTGAAAAGGGCATTTGGATGGGCATTGCCCTTAAAAGGGCATTTAGCTCTTTTTCAAGTGCTCAAACCCCTAATCTAAAAATAAAACCCACCCAATAAACCCTTTAAAAAAACTAGCACACTGATATTGGGGGCGGAGCTTGGCCACGCACTGAGATGGCTGCTTGCTAGTACAGCTCCTAGGCCCTAATCTACCAGATTGGTGAAGTAATGAGCACATTTTAAACTAGCAAACCCCAAAATACATATACAGCCTAATAGAGCATCCCAGAGGACCCGGAGATTATAACGTTAACCCACCCTCCACACCAACTGATCCGGCAGCAGCAGAGGAGGCCCCAAGCAGACCAAGACAAACGGCCGTGCAGAAACAGCAAGGAGACACATCGGCGCCACTGACACCGGACATTACAAAGAGCACGCACCTGAGCAGGACCCAGAGCCATCAAGCGGCCCGCTGCAGTGGTAGAGAGAGGTTGAAGCTGTCCACCGCACAGATCCGCATTAGGGGTTACTGAGGCCACAGCACAAACAGACCAATCACTGAAAGTGTCCGAAGACAGGCCCCACTGCACGGTTGACTGGATAAGGAGGCATAAAACCTCAATAAACAGCGAGAGGTGGTTGGTGACAAACAGCAGAGAAACGGTACTGAGATCACAGGCCAGTGGAATCGGGCCTACCACGTGGCTGGTAAGAGAAGCTAGAGGTTGCGACAAAAGAAGGCAACCTGACACTGGGGGCAAGTGACCGGAGTTCTTACCACAGCACATAAAGTATACAAGAGGGCATGCACAGCAGAAAATTTGCCTACTATAAAAACTGACTGAACAGTCTGATGTAAAGTACATCCAGGCCCATATAAAGCACAAGCATCCGGTGGTGAAGTCTGCAGTGTCACACAACTGTATATAGAAAATAACAGGGTATTATAAAAGCAGTGACACACAGACATTCAGAGGGGTAATGCCGGCCAGAAAAGATAATGAAGGCAGATAATAACCCCAAAATAAAGATGATGGATCATTACTTAAAAACAACAGAGGGATTGTCTCACACCCCATTAGACAACCCGCAAGAAACTCAGCCGTCACTGGAGACACGAGAAGCAAGCCCTGAGCCCCAAACCCCATCCACCAAACAAACAGAAATTACAAGAGAAGATCTAAAATTATTGGCCTCAAAGGAGGATGCAAAATCAGCCATGGCGGATATGCGCAATATGTTTCAAGAAATGAAGAGAGCCATAAAGCAGATTGACAGCAGGGTGGTCACCCTGGAGGAGAACCACAACATTACTACCCAAGACATGCATCACTTGTCACAACTTATGTATAATCAGGAGGAAACTATTCAAAATCTGCTAGAGAAGGTAGAAGACCTTGATAATAGAGGGCGCAGAAACAACTTGTGCATCAGGGGCATCCTGGAAAGTATCCTCCCTGCTGCCTTGATGGGGTACTTACAAGATCTCTTCAGAACCAAAAAGGTACTGGCACGTCAGCAGAAGTGATTATGGAAAGGGCGTATAGAGCCTTAAGAGCCAAGCCATCGCCAAAAGCCCCTCCACGAGACGTAATTATAAAGTTCCTGAATCAAAGAACAGCTTCCACTGGACAGAAACATTCCATCAGATATCCATACAAAAAAAGGTGAAACATGCAGAGAGAACTAATGCTTTGTAAAGACAATAATGTTGAGACTATACATTTCCTGCATAGAAGCAGCAGGATCTAACAGGATGAACAATCCAGTAATGATTGGGTAATGTTGTTCCAGTTATATAGTTATAATTTAATATGTTTCCAATGTTGCAATGTTTAAATTCAGGTTTGTGATTTTAGCTGGGGACTGGCCCATGTATTGGGTTCCCTCAATGGCAAGGTGGGATGCACTGCTTACAGTCAACACAAGGGAAGTTAACGCAGATTAGTGCTAACGAACGGGTTCACCTCACTCTAGTTGCTCGACCCAAAGAAGGTCATAAAGATGCCCTACACACGAACAGGTCCTGATGCAGACAAGTTGTAAGGTTAAATAATAGTTCAGTAGGTAGATAGCAATAGGACAGTTAACTAATGTATCACCCAAATGTTCGGTTAATAATAGATCAAGGCAATTGTAAAAAAGGGCAGGCCGGCAGACAATACTGTCAATACTGGTTCTGTTTTTCATACACTCTGCTTGGCTCCGTTAGTCATACGGTGCCTAGTTTAGTAACCCCGTTTCAATATGCAAAGGAATGTTAATGTATCCAAGTAACAAAGAGTAAAACTGCATATCCTATATGTTACCAAATAGAGCTGATGGTTTGCTTTGTAGATATGACAAGCGTAAGAGCAGGTACTTTTATATTAGCAATATAAAGAAAAAGTGTTGACTTATGTATGTCTAATTGCTGTTTGTATATGATAAAATATGAAATGAAATGAGTACAATTCTAGGCAGTGACTGGCCCCACAGGAATAAGATCCTGGTGACCTCAAACCATGAGAAAAATAGATGGCCCGGACAATATAATAAGATTAGAGACACCGGGACATACAGGGGTATACAAGACCCTACACGTAGGGTGCGACACGTAGAGATAGGGGGAATGCAGGACACACTCACACATCAATGCACTCCCGGCGGGGCACACCTACAAGAGCAACACTCACCCTACGGAACCTCTGGGTTTACCAGATAACTAAACACATACAAAAAGATTTAGCAAATATCTAACACATAGGGGCAAATTTGTACCAGATCGCCAGTCTGGAGGTAAGGGATAACACCTCTCACCACTACCTTAGATTTTAGGTATACTCTGCGACACATTGTTCATTTGGAACTCTAGTTGTTTCACCAGATTTGCAAAATAGACAGGGCGGAGGTCGTTGACACACCTTTTCATCTAAACACAACTCGCCATTCACCAACTCTCCCATTACTTACCGCTACCCTGCAGGAGACTCTTTCCTCATCCTAAGCTTAGGACAGACTTGTAAACATGGAAATAAGAGAGGAGCAGTCGCGAGCACATAAACTACGTCTTATAACTATAAATGCTGAATGTCTTAATTGCCCTGAAAAGCAGTCTATAGCCTTTAAAGAATTGCACAGACAAAGGGGAGACATATTATTCATACAAGAGACCCCCTTTTTAAAAGGGAAGGGAACCAAAAGTGCTCAGCCCACGATATCAAAACAAGTTTCTGGCCTCAGGCCCCACAAAGACATGTGGGGTGGGAATCCTTATTAGTAACACCACACAATTTCAGCCAACATATGTGGAGAGAGACAATAGGTATGTAACCTTGGCAAATGTGTATTTGCCCAACCAACAACAACATATCACTCAGAAAACAGTTACACAAAGTTACTGGAAATAGGCAGGGGATGATTATAGTGGGAGGGGACTTCAATACACCCCTAGACCAAAATATAGACACATCTAGCGGCTAAAGTCCTAAAGTCAATAAACGAACAGATGCAGCAGCTCCTATTACGAGACACATGGAGAGTGCTGCATTCAACAGAAAAGAATTTCACATCTTAATCGCACCCACATCACTCGTATTCTAGAATAGACCTCATTTTGACAGACCCAGCAATGCTCTCACAGGTAGCCCGCACAGACATTTTGTCTATCTCATGGTCGGATCACGCACCAGTGGTGTGTGACTTTGAATGGCAGGACAAACCAATCATCCCATTTATCTGGCGCCTAGATGAGACCCTGATAAATAACCCACTAGCTACATTAAAGATAACAAAAGAACTGGAGGAGTACTTTAGATTAAATAAAACTGATCAAATCAAGCCCTCTCTAATATGGGAGGCTCACAAAGCAGTTATAAGAGGGGTATTGATCAAAATTAAGGCACAACAGTGCAAACAGACTAGACAGTACTACAACTCATTAAAAAGCACAAATTGCTTACTGGGAGGGGGAGCATAAGAAATACACAACATCTACAGACATATACAACTCCTTGACAGGGGTAAGGGTAGAACTCCAGAAACTACAAATTAAGGAAGCGCAAACAAGAGCACTCTATTTAAAAAAGCATTACTTTGAATATGGTAATAAGCCTGGTACACTACTTGCAAAAGCTCTTAAATGAAAACAATAAAGGGCCTATATAACAGGTATTACAGACAAGCAAGGGAAAAAAACATGAGGATAGTAGGGGTATTGCAGAAACACTGAGACAATATTACTCCACATTATACAACTTAAAAGCGAATGCCCCACCACCAGACATGGTCACACGTAGCGGAGACATAGATCCTGGGTTGGAAGTCTATATAGGTGATACAGAAATCCCACAGATTAGTGCAGAGGAGGCAAAACAGTTAGAAGCGCACATAACACCTTCTGAAATCTTAAAAGCAATAAAAGACGGGTTTCGGATAGTTTACTACAACAAAGTTGCACAGATACTGATTCCACACCTGGCAGAGACATACAACACGCTCCAGAGGGATGGAGGGTTCTCACAAAGCCTATTGGAAGCACACATTACAGTCCTCCCAAAACCCGGTAAAGTCCCAGACAGGCCTGAGAATTTTCGCCCAATCTCCCTGCTCAACTCTGATGCTAAAATATACGCAAAGATACTGGCCACATGGATAAATAGAGTCCTTCTGGGGCTCGTTCCGGGCAGAGAGGCGAGGGACAACACCCTGAAAGTGATGCAGTTAATCTCATATGTGAAACATAAGGAAATACCAATGTCACTGACATCCACAGACGCCGAAAGGCCTTTGAAAGGGTAAAATGGTCTTTCCTGTGGACCACCCTGTTGAAAATGGGCTTTAGTAGACTTTTTTGTGGAGATAATATTCTCCCTCTATACAGCCCGTCAGCCAGGATTAAAGTTAATGGCCTCCTGTCCGAGAGTTTCAGAATCACGAACGGAACTAGGCAGGGGTGCCCTCTTTCACCAATCTTATTTGCGATATCCATAGAAATACTGTCCCTTAGGATACATGCAGATCCCCGGGTTTCGGGAATTTAACTTGACAACACAGAACATAAGTTAGCCCTGTACAAAGATGACATCCTATTAACTCTTACAAATTTGGAAATATCACTCCCGCGGGCCCTGGAGATAATTCAGGAATATGGAGTTCACTCCAATTTCCAACTGAATGTTACTAAATCAGAAGTCTTAGACATAACTTTAACAGAAGATAAAATGTCCCAGTTAATGTCATCTTGCTCACTAAGAAGGCAGTCAACTAAAATGAAATATTTGGGTGTGCAACTGTCAGCGGACCCGGACATATTGTTCGAGGCCAATTACAAACAGCTAGAGAGGTCAATAATTAGTGATCTATCCAATTGGAAAAATAAAAAATTGTTGTGGCTGGGCAGAATTAGTGTTATAAAGATGAATGTCCTTCCCAGGATACTCTACATTCTACAAACGCTGCCTATTCCGCTGCCGGTAGACTACACCACTAAACTCCAGAATGCCTTAGAGACGTATATCTGGAATGGTGTAAAACCAAGAATTAACAAACAAACCATGTACCTGTCAAAGGAGATGGGGGGATTGGGTGTACCAAATATTCAGACATACAGAAGCGCTATAATGCTGCAAAGACTTGTAGAATGGAGCACAAATTATATCACAAAACATTGGATACAAGTGGACAGGGCTGTCCTACACACCAATAACCCTGGGTACATGGCATGGATGCTAAAAAAGGACCGGCCGTTAATAATTGAAAGGTACGCCCTTCTTAGGGAATTGTTTGTGGAGTGGGATAAAATCATTCATACTTCCACGCACATATCCTCCCCAACATCCCCCATAACACCATAAATGTGCCATCTGGCCATCTCCTTGGGTCTGACAAGAAGGTACACACCCCTAGGTCAGTCGATCGCGCAGAACACAATATCACACCTAACACAAAACCATAAAATAAAAAAGTGGGAGGACATGGCGGATACAGAAACACATTTAAACTGGCTGGCGCACGGGCAGATAACATACTTTATCTCATCACACAAAGACAAGAATTCACTGCTACGACAGTTGACTGACTTTGAAAAACTCTGCATTGCCGGGCGTCCCCCCCCCCCACTTAATTTCCATTCGATATAAGAAACTCCAACTGCGTGACACAGATCATCTCCCGACTTATACAAAGGCTTGGGGGAGGGAATTGGGAATAGAATTAACCTCAAAAACGTGGAAGAGTATATTTATTAATAACAAAAATGCTTCTATATCGGCGCAGGTTCAGGAGACTAATCTTAAATTCCTAAGCAGGTGGTATCTCACCCCGAGCAGATTAAAATTATTATACCCATCCTCCTCGGGCAGATGCTGGAGGGGTTGCGCAGCGGAGTGAACTATCCTACACGTCTGGTGGGAGTGCCTCAAACTTCAACAATTTTGGACAGACATTGTAACACACATTTGCAAAACACTAGAAGTTATCGTCCCTCGAGACCCCAAGATACTTATTTTCACAGGCCTACCACGGTTTAAACTCACGGCGAAGCGAAAGCTACTCTTAACAATGCTGAGCGGCGCAAAGATATTAATTCCCTGACATTGGAAGACCACCACCATCCCCACTCTACAGGATTGAGAAAGACAAGTAGATACACTATTACAGCTATAGCGGTATTATTACATCAGAAGCGGTACGGTAGAGATCCATGAAATGATGCTTCACATCAGGAATCCAACTCAGTAGCATTAACACACATTATAGAAGCAGTCCTCACACCCCCCTGGCACCCTTCCGGGGCGGCAACCTCTGCCTTTCTTTCTCCCCCCCCCCCCCTCCGGGCCCCCATTCTGGTCATACAGAAATACACAGATCAGACTGGACGGATGTTCAGGGAACGTATAATCTCACAATTATATTGGCCCGGGTAATTGTGGGTAGATCCAAAAGAGGGTATAGACTTAATATAAGCAAATTCTTGCTTACTACTTTTATAGAGCTATAACCACAATCTTTAGCTTGAGTAGACAGGATGACGGCCCCAACAGAGGACCATGAAGTGGGGACATGGGTTGAGGTTCCATAAGCAGGAATATGAGTTTACAGTAGAATGGATTAACATATATCTGTAAAATGTTCTGTTATAAGGCAATGTAAATTGTTTTAATTTGATTTCTGTTTTGCTTTATTATTCATATTGTATATTTACTGATATTTTAATAAAGCTTTTGGGGGGAAAAAAAAAACTAACACTAACCCCCGAAGATCCACTTACAGTTTTGAAGACCGGACATCCATACTCAACAAAGCCGGGAGAAGTCTTCATCCAAGCGGCAAGAAGTCCTCAATGAAGCAGGGAGAAGTCTTCATCAAAGCCTGCAGAAGTGTTCCACCAGACGGCAGAAGTCTTCATACAGGCATCTTCTATCTTCATCCATCCAGCGCGGAGCAGCTCCATCTTCAAGACATCCGGTGCGGAGCATCCTTTTCTATCAAAGTCTTCTTCCAGAATGAAGGTTCCTTTAAATGACATCATCCAAGATGGCTTCCCTTTAATTCTGATTGGCTGATAGAATTCTATCAGCCAATCGGAATTAAAGGTGAAAAAATCCTATTGGCTGATCCAATTAGCCAATAGGATTGATCTTGCATTCTATTGGCTGATAGGAACAGCCAATAGAATGTGAACTCAATCCTATTGGCTGATTGGATCAACCAATAGGATTGAAGCTTAAACCTATTGGCTGATTGCATCAGTTTAGGGCTTAATATGTTTATTATAGTGGCGGCGATGTCCGGAGCGGCAGATTATGGGTTAATAAATATAATGTAGGTGTCGGCGATGTCGGGGTGGCAGATTAGGGGTTAATAAGTGTAAGATTAAGGGTGTTTAGACTCAGGGTTCATGTTAGGGTGTTAGGTGTAAACATAAATTTTGTTTCCCCATAGGAATCAATGGAGCTGCGTTACAGAGCTTTACGCTGCTTTTTTGCAGGTGTTAGACTTTTTTTACCCGGCTCTCCCTATTGATGTCTATGGGGAAATCCACGTAAAACCAGCTCACCGCAGCTTTCAGCAGCGCTGGTATTGGAGTGCGGTATGGAGCTCAATTTTGCTGTACGCTCACTTCTTGTCTGTTAACGCCGGGTTTTTGTAAACCTGTAATACCATCGCTGTAGGGAAGTGAGCAGTGATAATACCGTCAAGTTAGCACCGCACCCCTCATAACACAAAACTTGTAATCTAGCCGTTTGTTTGTTATATAAAAATACTCACTGCAACAAATCCACTTACTCCAGCATAGTAAAGGAAACATTTAAACTTGTTCTCTCCAATATTCTTTTGGACTATTTACTTAAAGAGATAACATATTGTTCAAGTTTCTTCCATATTATCTGCAGATGTGTTCCTTTCATTTGTGAATTATTACATAATACTAAGCCTTCTTAAAAATGTATCCAGCAGATCTCCACAAACATGTTGTTGCCTTGTCACAGCGAGTGGATTTAATGTCCCAAGGTTTAAGGTAAATAGAAAATGAAAGTCTCCGTACAATTATCAAAGAAGCCATGGCAGCTAGGCCACAGATGCCAGATATCACACCTGAACCTTTAGTATCAGTCCCTGATTCATTCCACAGATCACAATATAGGCAATCCAAAAATGCCTGTATTCTGCTCTTTACATTAAAGCCTAATACATACTGCACTGGGGGGGTTAAATTCTTAAAGGGACAGTTTACTCAAACATTTTCTCCCCTTTAATTTGTTCCCAATGATCCACTTTACCTGCTGGAGTGTATTAAATTGTTTACAAGTAGCTCCTTTACCCTTATATTGGCATTTGAAATTGTTGATTTACCATGTGGTATCCCCACCTATTCTGAAAGTTTGTGGCCGCGCGTACCAGCTATAGATAAGCTTTGTAAACACAGCCAGCAGAAGAAATTACACTCCCAGTTGGATATAGCAGAGATAAGGTAATAAAATGTTGATTTTCCATTGTTCTCTCCAAGTACTGGTGATTGTTTTATGGACAGACATAAGATAAAGAAGCAGGTGATATGTACACAATGTGATACAGTAATGAGATCTGATTATGCATACAAGCTCAACCCATTTTATTAGGTTGTGGCTTCAAAACACAAAATCAGAGCTTTAATATACACAAATAAGCCTTAAAAGCTAATTTTCATACATTTTTTACTCTGCAGTTGGTAAAGAAAGCAATTGTAAACACATTAAGGGAAAAACTATTTTACAGTATACTGTCCCTTTAACTGTGGTTTCATACCTAAGGGGAGAACCAAGGAAGTGGGCTGATAGTCTTTTGAATCAGATGACCCTATTATGGCTTCCCTAGATGATTTCTTTAAAAGCATGGGGTTGCTATATGAAAATAAAGACAAACAGCTGACAGCTGAAGCTAACATTAGGTCCCTATAAAATGGACAATGTGTAATGGAGGAGTACATCATTGAGTTCAAACAGTATGCCAAAGATTCAGAGTGGAATCAGGTTGCCTTAATGAATCAATTCAGACTTGGCCTTTCTGATGCATTAAAAGATGATCTAGCGAGGACCGAACTACCTCAGACACTTGAAGCTTTGATATCTTTAAGCATCCACATTGACTGTAGGCTAAGGGAAAGGAAATCTGAGAAATGTAACCCTGAAGATTTACCTAGAAGCCTCCCGAGCTACATACCTAAGACTGCTAAAACTGCAGAGTAACCTATGGACATAGAATTCCTCAGAGGCCCCCTGGACCCCCAAGAAAAGATCAGATGTAGAATAAAAAAAATCTCTGTATATACTGTGCCTCCTCTGCACACTATGTGAAGTACTGTCCTATTCTTCTACATCAATCAAAGGAAGAGTAAGTTCCCATTACAAGAAGTATCTTTAACGACTAAAACTAATAATGCCTCTTAATGTTTATTATCTCTTTCATTACAGTGGGACTGCCATCATCTAACCTCTGATGCCATAATGGACTCAGGAGCTTTCAGTATCTTTATCGATAAGTCTCTTGTACAGCTAAATAAAATCCCCTTCTTATTGAAAGTCCATCTAGTCTCTGTACGAGTTATTGATGGTTCAAACATAAACACTGGGCCTATTACTCATTAAACTGTACCACTTTTGTTAAAACTATCTCTGGTGACACTGAGTCCTATCTTTCAATGTTTTATCATCCCCATTGAAAGATAGTTTTAGGTTTGAGATGGTTAAAATGACACCAGCCAACTATTAAATGGTATCAACTCCATGTAAAATTTGATTCTGATTTCTGTTCTAAAAACTGTTTCCCCAATCACAACCTATTACATGTCTCTGAAATCGAATAACCTGAGACGTATGCTGATTTTAGTGATGTCTTCAGTAAAAAGGAGGCTGAGTCTTTGCCACCCCACCGCATATACGACTATCCTATAGAACTAAAGCCGGGGTCTACCATTCCATATGGACATATTTATCCTGTCTCACATCCTGAGTTGTTGCATTTAAAGTCTTATATAAACGAAAATCTACGTAAGGGTTTCATTTGCCCTTCGACCTCTTTTGCTGGGGCAGGAATTTTCTTTGTGAAAAATAAAGATGACTCTTTAAGACCCATCATTAACTACAGATAACTCAATAAAAGAACTAGCAAGAACAGAGATCATTAACCATTAATACCAGAACTCATAGCATGGCTACATGAGGCAAAAATGTTTACTAAACTTGACGTGAAGCATATAACTTCATACGGATTCGGGAAGGTGATGAGTGGCTGACTGCTTTTAGAACAAGGTACGGTCTATTTGAATACACCGTAATGCCTTTCGGCCTCTGCAATGCTCTTGCTACGTTCCAGAGCTTTATAAATGATATCTTCAGAGATCTCCTTGATGTGTGCATGGTAATATACCTAGATAACATCCTCATATACTCCAAAAATCTAGAAGAACATACCAAGCATGTGAGATGGGTTTTATCCAGACTCAGAACACACCAACTGTAAAGCTAAACCTGAAAAAAGTTTTTTTCACGCTGAGGAAATAACTTTCCTTGGATACCACATCAATGTCAAAGGAATACAAATGCAGAACAACAAGGTTGAAGCTATACTACAATGGCCAACTCCCACTTATAGAAAAGATGTCCAAAGATTTTTAGGTTTTGCCAACTATTACCGAAAATGTATTAAGGATTCTTCTTCCATCGCAAGGCCTTTAACTTGCATTACTCGTAAACTAGTACCTTTCCTTTGGAATCATCACGCACAAGCCACTTTTGATCTCTTATAGTCTAAGTTCACCAAATCAGCCATGTTAAGAATCCCAGATCATCCTTGCAGTACATACAAGTTGACGCCTCAGAACATGCTATAGGAGTGATACTCTCTCAAAGGGTTATATTGGATGACCCTATTTGTTGCATTCTATTCCAGGGTATTGACCTCTGCTGAGGTGAATTATGTGATTGGTGAGGAGTTATTTGTCATTAAATCCTCTCTAGAACATTGGCAACATCTTTTAGAAGGTACTCAAATTCCCATCCTGGTATATAGGGACCACAAGAACCTACAATATCTCCAGACTAACAAAACCCTATCAGCTTGTCAGGTTAGATGGAGTCTCTACTTTTCACAGTTCAACTACCACATAGTCTATAGACAGGGAAGTAAGAATGGAAAAGCAGATGCTCTCTCTCGCAAGGACATAAAACCGCCTATGATTGATGCTCCTACCAGTATAATACCGTCTGAGAGGTTTATTGGTTTAACTACAAACTTTAATAAATTACTACTATACAAACAGAAGAATGACTCATCAGTTCTTCCTGAAAACTTAATTAAAGGGACACTGAACCCATTTGTTTTTCTTTCATGATTCAGATAGAGCATGCGATTTTAAGCAACTTTCTGATTTACTCCTAGTATCAATTTTTCTTCATTCTCTTCCTATATTTATTTGAAAATCATGAATGTAAATCTTAGCAGCCAGCCCATTTTAGGTTCAGCACCATGGATAGCGCTTGCCTATTGGAGGCTGACATTTACCCACCAATAAGCAAGCATAACCCCGGTTCTCAACCAAAAATGGTCCGGCTCCTATGCAACACATTCCTGCTTTTTAAATAAAGATAGCAAGAGAATGAAGAAAAAGCGATCATAGGAGTAAATTAGAAAGTTGCTTAAAATTGCATTCGCTATCTGAATCATGTGCGTTTAGTGTCCCTTTAAGGATTCAGATGGATTCTATTACTTCAATAATAAACTTTACATTTCTCCTGTTCCCCAATCTCTTGTTTTAAGTGTGAACCATGATTCTCAATCTGCTGGACACCCAGTTATCCAGAAAACGACCAATCTTCTAAAGCAATCATACTGGTGGTCTTCTCTTCCTCAAACAATAAGGCATTATGTTAAAACCTGCATCAACTGCTCAGTGTCCAAGAGTGAAAGGCATTCTCTTCTGATGTCCCTGCAAATACCAGACAGACATTGGCAACATATTGGGATGGATTTCATTGTGGATCTACCTAAGTCAGAAAATAACAATACTGGCGATTGCATGGCGTTCCAAACCGAATCACTACAGACCGAGGTACTCGATTTACTTCTCGTTTTTGGAGAGAATTTTGTAAACATCTTCACATACAACATTGCTACAGTACTGCCTTTCACCCTCAAACAAATGGCCAAACAGAACGTGTTAATCAATGGCTGGAACAATACTTGTGCTGTTTTAGTACCCACAAACAGGACAACTGGGTTACCCTCTTACCCACGGCAGAATTTGCCTATAACAATACCACAAATTCCTCCACTCGAATGTCTCCTTTTTTTGCAAATTATAGCTACCATCCCTCCTTTCATCTATTACTTCAAGCAGACTGTACCTATCCTCAAGTAGATGACACTACAAATTCTCTATTAGAGAACTTTGTTATCCTTAAAGAAAACATCCTTAATTCTTAACGAAAACAAAAGAGCTATTATGACTCCAGAAGGCGACCCACACCATCCTACAAGGTTGTGGATAAAGTATGGTTATCCACCAGACATTTCAAACTCCATATTCCCATCAAAAAGCTTGTTGGATTATTTATTGTACCTTTCGAGATCTCTAAGATGGTTATTCCAATGTTGTCACCTTGAGTCTTCCTCCTTCCTATCGAATCCATCCTACTATCCACGTTTCCCTCCTCAAACCATACATACCAACTAGATCTCAGATTCAAGCTCAGAACCCTCCAGTTCTTGACCCCTCTGATGAGGTTTATGAAGTTGAAAAAATTCTTGACTCTAGGATATATAAGGGAACTTTACAATATCTCATCCATTGGAAGCACTACTCCCCTGAAGAAGATTCCTGGGAACCATCTACTAACTTTAACACAACTCGATTGGTCTCTCTGTTCCATACACGTCATCCAGAGAGACTGAGCAGTGAAGCTGCTGGGCTGCTTCCTTGAACGGGGGGTGATGTCATGAAAACAACATGTCTGGCTATTAGACTGCATGTCCCATTAAATCTTACCTTTATAACCTTGCCAACCCTATGAACAGGTGCTTAGTAATTTGTTTGAGTAGCTAGCTAGGTCTATACCACAGCTCTCATCTGCTACATGCTTCACACCAAACACTGCTCTGTTCAAGCCCCCTAACTTCCAGAATTAATTGCTGGAACTTCTCTACTGCTTTCTCCTAGATTCTTGTTGTTTTACCAATTAAATTCCAAATTTCTGCCTTGCTCATTACTACCAACAAACCGTTTGGCCATACAGACGTACGCTACGGTTCTTCAAGACTCATGACTTGACATCTTCCTACCTGAGTTTTACAGCAGTGTGTGAATAAACCTCTTTCCACTGAAGTCTGCAATTCTGATCCGCTCTCCTTTGCTAAACTGGGGACCTAAGGATCGTTGATCCAATTCACGGTATTGACGCCTCTTCCTTCAGTGACATCACACTCTTCCACTCTGCTTTCACAGTTACACGGAAAGCTAGGATCGTTGTTCCAATTCAAGGAACTGACTCCTCCTGCTCCAGTGACATCACGATCCACCGCTCAGCCCTCACTGATTCACGGAAAGCTAAGTATACAATTTGCATATTGACAGCGCTGATGGTGAGGCGCTAAAGTATGAAGCAATACATCTACTTGTAAAAAACACGATTGAATATTGCAGTGCGGTGTGGATCCGCAACAGATGAAGTATCTTTAATTGTGCTATGAGGACGGTACATCTTGGTATAAACTTCAACTACCTCCTGTCTTTGTTTTGAAAACACTGGTGGTTCACTGCTGTAATTTGTCTCTCCTCTTTTTTGATACGTCACATGGCTGGAAAATGCAGAGTGAGGAAATATCATACAAGCAGTGACACTGGATAAAACGTTACCTTTGTAGACAAGTGCAAGTATACGATCTGTCTATACTGTGGCTTTATGACTTTGATCGAATTCTATACCTGACTGGTATTAGTCTTTTTAAAAGCTTTATGTATATAAGACTGTACCTTCCTTAGGACCTAGAGTGCAGTCGAAACTGCGGTCTGCTCTTTATGGTCTAAACAAGTACTCATACTATATGCACCTTTGCATTATATAAAGCTGTACTGTATTATTGTATGTTTGAAAGGTGGTTCTAGTGATTCTAGTTACCCTGCATAAATATGCTTAGCGACAGGTATCATTTGAAACAATTGCTCATTATACTGTTTTTACTTTATGTGGTGCTGTTAGGCACTAACAGGAGATTTTTTGTCTATTTTTCTGGGATGTTAATAAAACTTATTTAAAAGCTAATTACATGTGCTTTTGATTCCCTTTTATCTTAAGGACAGTATTGTATGTCTTAAATATTTCTTCCTTTTTTTACTGTGATAAATATATTTTTTAAGGGTAGCACCAGAAGGCATTAACAGCAGTATTACCTACTCACTTCTTAAATTTTTATCTTTAAGTATACAATTGACTATCGTTGCACAGTGTTTGAAGCAGCTGCAATTATACATATGAACGGCCAATCCTAATAGCATCTACATCTGGTTTGTTTATACTGTTGCTATATCTGATATTGTGTACAGCTATAGAGAGACTCTCACCTAGATTACGAGTTTTGCGTTAACAGGGGTGCGGTGCTAATGAGCAGTTTTCCCTTACCGCACGCCTACAGACAATGCTGGTATTACGTGTTTTTACAAACCCGGCGTTAGCCGCAAAAAAGTGAGCGGAGAGCAAAATTTTGCTCCACATCTCACCTAAATAACAGCGCTGCTTACGGTAGCGGTGAGCTGGCAAAACGTCCTTGTGCACGATTTCCCCAATGGGGGGGAGCCGGCTGAAAAAAAACCTAACACCTGCAAAAAAGCAGCATTCAGCTCTTAACGCAGCCCCATTGATTCCTATGGGGAAATAAAAATGTATGTCTACACCTAACACCTTAACATGAACCCAGAGTCTAAACACCCCTAATCTTACACTTATTAACCCCTAATCCGCCGCCCCTGACATCGCTGACACCCACATTATATTACTAACCCCTAATCTGCCGCTTCGGACACCGCCGCCACCTAAATTATACTTATGAACCCCTAACCTGCTGCCTCCAACATCGCTGACACCTACATTATATTTATTAACCCCTAATCTGCCGCCCCCAATGTCGCCGCCACCTACCTACACTTATTAACCCCTAATCTGCCGCCCCCAACGTCGCCGCCACTATAATAAAGTTATTAACCTAAATCTAAGTCTAACCCTAACACCCCCTAACTTAAATATAATTTAAATAAATTGAAATAAAATAACCATCATTAACTAAATTATTCCTATTTAAAACTTACCTATAAAATAAACCCTAAGATAGTTACATTATAGCTAACTTATTCCTAGATTTAGAGTTCTGCGGCCAAAGGGGTGCGTTAGCTACGCGTGCTTTGTTCTGGCCGCACCTTTTAAATACCGCTGGTATTGAGAGTTCACAGAATGGCTGCGTTAGGCTCCAAAAAAGGAGCGTATAGCATATTTACCGCAACTTCAACTCTCGATACCAGCGGTGCTTACGGACGCGGCCAGCTTAAAAAACGTGCTCGTGCACGATTCCCCCATAGAAAACAATGGGGCTGTTTGAGCTGAAAAAAAACCTAACACCTGCAAAAAAGCTGCGTTCAGCTCCTAACGCAGCCCCAATTTTTGCTATGGGGAAACACTTCCTACGTCTGCACCTAACACTCTAACATGTACCCCGAGTCAAAACACCCCTAACCTTACACTTATTAACCCCTATTCTGCCGCCCCCGCTATCACTGACACCTGCATATTATTTTTAACCCCTAATCTGCCGCTCCGTAAACCGCCGCTACTTACATTATCCCTATGTACGCCTAATCTGCTGCCCCTAACACCGCCGACCCCTATATTATATTTATTAACCCCTAATCTGCCCCCCACAACGTCGCCTCCACCTGCCTATACTTATTAACCCCTAATCTGCCGAGCGAACCGCACCCCTATTATAATAAAGTTATTAACCCCTAATCCGCCTCACTCCCGCCTCAATAACCCTATAATAAATAGTATTAACCCCTAATCTGCCCTCCCTAACATCACCGACACCAAACTTCAAACATTAACTCCTAATCTGCCGATTGGAGCTCACCACTATTCTAATAAATGTATTAACCCCTAAAGCTAAGTCTAACCCTAACAATAACACCCCCCTAAGTTAAATATAAATGAAATCTAACGAAATAAATTAACTCTTATTAAATAAATTATTCCTATTTAAAGCTAAATACTTACGTGTAAAATAAATCCTAATATAGCTACAATATAAATTATAATTATATTATAGCTATTTTAGGATTTATATTTATTTTACAGGTAACTTTGTATTTATTTTAACCAGGTACAATAGCTATTAAATAGTTAAGAACTATTTAATAGCTAAAAT
This sequence comes from Bombina bombina, assembly GCF_027579735.1. NCBI lineage: Eukaryota > Metazoa > Chordata > Amphibia > Anura > Bombinatoridae > Bombina > Bombina bombina. The sequence goes on from NC_069504.1 coordinate 421,690,277, forward strand.
AGTTAAAATAATTACAAAATTACCTGTAAAATAAATCCTAACCTAAGTTACAATTAAACCTAACACTACACTATCAATAAATTAATTAAATAAAATACCTATAATTATCTACAATTAAACCTAACACTACACTATCAATAAATTAATTAAGTACAAATACCTACAATAACCTACAATTAAACCTAACACTACACTATGAATACATTAATTAAATACAATTCCTACAAATAAATACAATGAAATAAACTAACTAAAGTACAAAAAATAAAAAAGAACTAAGTTACAAAAAATAAAAAAATATTTACAAATATCAGAAAAATATTACAACAATTTTAAACTAATTACACCTACTCTAAGCCCCCTAATAAAATAACAAAGACCCCCAAAATAAAAAATGCCCTACCCTATTCTAAATTACAAAAGTTCAAAGCTCTTTTACCTTACCAGCCCTGAACAGGGCCCTTTGCGGGGCATGCCCCAAAGAATTCAGCTCTTTTGCCTGTAAAAAAACACATACAATACCCCCCCCAACATTACAACCCACCACCCACATACCCCTAATCTAACCCAAACCCCCTTAAATAAACCTAACACTAAGCCCCTGAAGATCTTCCTACCTTATCTTCACCATACCAGGTTCACCAATCGATCCAGAAGAGCTCCTCCAATGTCTTGATCCAAGCCCAAGCGAGGGGCTGAAGATGTCCATTATCCGGCTGAAGCCTTCATCCAAGCGGGAGCTGAAGAGGTCCATGATCCGGCTGAAGTCTTCATCCAAGCGGGAGCTGAAGAGGTCCATGATCCGGCTGAAGTCTTCATCCAAGCGGGAGCTGAAGAGGTCCATGATCCGGCTGAAGTCTTCTATCAATGGCATCTTCAATCTTCTTTCTTCCGGATCCATGTTCATCCCGCCGACGCGGAACATCCATCTTCACCGACGACTTCCCGACGAATGACGGTTCCTTTAAGGGACGTCATCCAAGATGGCGTCCCTCGAATTCCGATTGGCTGATAGGATTCTATCAGCCAATTGGAATTAAGGTAGGAAAATTCTGATTGGCTGATGGAATCAGCCAATCAGAATCAAGTTCAATCCGATTGGCTGATTCAATCAGCCAATCAGATTGAGCTCGCATTCTATTGGCTGTTCCGATCAGCCAATAGAATGCGAGCTCAATCTGATTGGCTGATCGGATCAGCCAATCGGATTGAACTTGATTCTGATTGGCTGATTCCATCAGCCAATCAGAATTTTCCTACCTTAATTCCGATTGGCTGATAGAATCCTATCAGCCAATCGGAATTCGAGGGACGCCATCTTGGATGACGTCCCTTAAAGGAACCGTCATTCGTCGGGAAGTCGTCGGTGAAGATGGATGTTCCGCGTCGGCGGGATGATCATGGATCCGGAAGAAAGAAGATTGAAGATGCCGTTGATAGAAGACTTCAGCCGGATCATGGACCTCTTCAGCTCCCGCTTGGATGAAGACTTCAGCCGGATCATGGACCTCTTCAGCTCCCACTTGGATGAAGACTTCAGCCGGATCATGGACATCTTCAGCCCCCCGCTTGGGCTTGGATCAAGACATTGGAGGAGCTCTTCTGGATCGATCGGTGAACCTGGTATGGTGAAGATAAGGTAGGAAGATCTTCAGGGGCTTAGTGTTAGGTTTATTTAAGGGGGGTTTGGGTTAGATTAGGGGTATGTGGGTGGTGGGTTGTAATGTTGGGGGGTTTATTGTATGTGGGTTTTTTTACAGGCAAAAGAGCTGAATTCTTTGGGGCATGCCCCGCAAAGGGCCCTGTTCAGGGCTGGTAAGGTAAAAGAGCTTTGAACTTTTGTAATTTAGAATAGGTTAGGGCATTTTTTTATTTTGGGGGTCTTTGTTATTTTATTAGGGGGCTTAGAGTAGGTGTAATTAGTTTAAAATTGTTGTAATATTTTTCTGATGTTTGTAAATATTTTTTTATTTTTTGTAACTTAGTTCTTTTTTATTTTTTGCACTTTAGTTAGTTTATTTCATTGTATTTATTTGTAGATATTGTATTTAATTAATTTATTGATAGTGTAGTGTTAGGTTTAATTGTAGGTAATTGTAGGTATTTTATTTAATTAATTGATAGTGTAGTGTTAGGTTTAATTGTAACTTAGGTTAGGATTTATTTTACAGGTAATTTTGTAATTATTTTAACTATTTTAGCTATTAAATAGTTCTTAACTATTTAATAGCTATTGTACCTGGTTAAAATAAATGCAAAGTTACCTGTAAAATAAATATAAATCCTAAAATAGCTATAATATAATTATAATTTATATTGTAGCTATATTAGGGTTTATTTTACAGGTAAGTATTTAGCTTTAAATAGGAATAATTTATTTAATAAGAGTTAATTTATTTTGTTAGATTTAAATTATATTTAACTTAGGGGGGTGTTAGGGTTAGGGTTAGACTTAGCTTTAGGGGTTAATCCATTTATTACAGTAGCGGTGAGATTCGGTCAGCAGATTAGGGGTTAGGTGTCGGCGATGTTAGGGAGGGCAGATTAGAGGTTAATACTATTTATTATAGGGTTATTGAGGCGGGAGTGAGGCGGATTAGGGGTTAATAACTTTATTATAGTAGCGGTGAGATCCGCTCGGCAGATTAGGGGTTAATAAGTGTAGGCAGGTGGAGGCGACGTTGAGGGGGGCAGATTAGGGGTTAATAAATATAATATAGGGGTCGGCGGTGTTAAGGGCAGAAGATTAGGGGTACATAAGGATAACGTAAGTAGCGGCGCTTTGCGGTCAGCAGATTAGGGGTTAATTATTGTAGGTAGCTTGCGGTGACGTTGTGGGGGGCAGGTTAGGGGTTAATAAATATAATATAGGGGTCGGCGGTGTTAGGGGCAGCAGATTAGGGGTACATAAGTATAACGTAGGTGGCGGTCGGCAGATTAGGGGTTAAAAAAATTTAATCGAGTGGCGGCGATGTGGGGGGACCTCGGTTTAGGGATACATAGGTAGTTTATGGGTGTTAGTGTACTTTAGAGCACAGTAGTTAAGAGCTTTATAAACCGGCGTTAGCCCAGAAAGCTCTTAACTACTGACTTTTTTCTGCGGCTGGAGTTTTGTCGTTAGATTTCTAACGCTCACTTCAGCCACGACTCTAAATACCGGAGTTAGAAAGATCCCATTGAAAAGATAGGATACGCAATTGACGTAAGGGGATCTGCGGTATGGAAAAGTCGTGGCTGGAAAGTGAGCGTTAGACCCTTTAATGACTGACTCCAAATACCAGAGGGTGGTAAAAAACAGCGTTAGGAGCCTCTAACGCTGGTTTTGACGGCTACCGCCCAACTCTAAATCTAGGCCCTAGGATTTATTTTTATTTTACAGGCAACTTTGTATTTATTTTAACTAGGTAGAATAGTTACTAAATAGTTATTAACTATTTACTAACTACCTAGCTAAAATAAATACAAATTTACCTGGAAAATAAAACCTAACCTGTCTTACACTGACACCTAACCTTACACTACAATTAAATCAATTACATAAATTAAATACAATTACCTAAATTACAAAAAAATTAAGCATTCTATTGGCTGATTGGATCAGCCAATAGAATGCCAGCTCAATCCTATTGGCTGATTGGATCAGCCAATAGGATTGAACTACAATCCTATTAGCTGATGCAATCAGCCAATAGGATTTTTTCTATCTTAATTCCGATTGGCTGATAGAATTCTATCAGCCAATCGGAATTCAAGGGACGCCATCTTGGATGACGTCATTTAAAGGAACCTTCATTCTTCAGTTGGACTTCGTTTGAAGAGGATGCTCCGCGTCAGATGTCTTGAAGATGGAGCTGCTCCGCGCCGGATGGATGAAGATAGAAGATGCCGCCTGGATGAAGACTGCTGCCTGTCTGGAGGACCTCTTCTGGCCAGCTTGCATGAAGATTTCTGCCCGTCTGGAGGACCACTTCGCCCAGCTTCGTTGAGGACTTTGGCCCGGTTGGGTGAAGACTTCTCAAAGTAGGGTGATCTTCAAGGGGTTAGTGTTAGGTTTTATTAAGGGGGACTGGGTGGGTTTTAGAGTAGGGTTGGGTGTGTGGGTGGTGGGTTTTAATGTTGGGGGGTATTGTATTTTTTTTACAGGTAGAAGAGCTGAATACTTTGGGGCAATGCCCTGCAAAAGGCCCTTTTAAGGGCTATATGTTATTTAGTATAAGGTAGGGCTTTTTATTATTTTGGGGGTCTTTTTATTTTATTAGGGGGATTAGATTATGTGTAATTAGTTTAAAAAACTTGTAATTATTTTATTATTTTCTGTAATTTAGTGTTTGTTTTTCGTACTTTAGATAATTGTATTTAATTGTATTTAATTGTAGTTATTTTAGGTAATTAATTTAATTATAGTGTAGTGTTAGGTGTAATTGTAACTTAGGTTAGGATTTATTTTTCAGGTAAATTTGTCTTTATTTTAACTAGGTAGCTATTAAATAGTTAATAACTATTTAATAACTATTCTACCTAGTTAAAATAAATACAAAGTTGCCTGTAAAATAAAAATAAATCCTAAGCTAGCTACAATGTAACTATTAGTTATATTGTAGCTATCTTAGGGTTTATTTTATAGGTAAGTATTTAGTTTTAAATAGGAATAATTTAGTTAATGATGGTTATTTTATTTTGATTTATTTAAATTATATTTAAGTTAGGGGGGTGTTAGGGTTAGACTTAGATTTAGGGGTTAATAACTTTAATATAGTTGCGGCAAAGTTGGGGGTTAAAAAATGTAGGTAGGTGTCGGCGATGTTAGGGACGGCAGATTAGGGGTTAATAAAATGTTACTAGTGTTTGCAAGACGAGAGTGCGGCGGTTTAGGGGTTAATATATTTATTATAGTGGCGGCAATGTCCAGTTGGGCAGATTAGGGGTTAAAAATTTTATTTTAGTGTTTGCGATGTGGGGGGCCTTGGTTTAGGGGTTAATACTGTAGGTAGTTTATGGGTGTTAGTGTACTTTTTAGCACTTTAGTTCAGAGTTTTATGTTACGGCGTTAGCCCATAAAACTCTTAACTACTGACTTTTAAATGCGGTATCAGTCTTGACAGGAGAGGCTGTACCGCTCACTTTTTGGAAGACTCGTAATACCGAGTTAGGCAAGTCCCATTGAAAATATAGGATACGCAATTGACGTAAGTGGATTTGTGGTATTTTCGAGTCTGGCCAAAAAAGTGAGCGGTGAACCTGTCCTTTCAAGACTCGTAATACCAGCGGGCGTTAAAAAGCAGCGTTGGGACCTCTCAACGCTGCTTTTTAAGGCTAACGCAAGACTCGTAATCTAGCCGTCTGTTTGTTATATAAAAAATACTCACTGCAACATAATAGCAAATCCACTTACTCCAGCATATTAAAGGAAACATTTAAACTTTTTCTCTCCAATATTCTTTTGGACCATTTACTTAGAGATATACACATTGTTCAAGTTTCTTCCATATTATCTACAGTTGTGATCCTTTCATTTGTGAGCCAATTGCAGTGAATCAGGAAATACAACTGAACTATGATTGGCAGATATGGAACAAGACGTAGCTAACAAGTAATAGTTAGTCTAAACGATAACAACAAAGGAAACAATCCAATCAAAGAGATCACCGCCCCATACAAGAACCTATCAGAGGTTGGGATTTGTATGTGAATAAATAGATACGAACACGCCGTACCCCTCTGAAGAAGCGTTAAGTGAAACACGGGTCAAGGGCACACATGTCATCAGCAATTATCTCCTTATTTTAACCTCTCTGGCTTACTCTTTGGTTCTGCCAATTATGCCTTTAAAACTAAAGTCAGTATAAATATAATTGTGGTTCTCGCTATAGAAGGAGTCTTAGTCACAGATAGATTTTACTTAGTAATTAATACTAGTTAATCTTAATAGCGGGAGTCTCTATATAACCTACAAAAATAACCGCAGCTGTAGCGGTAGCAGGCGTCTTAGCCACAGTACAGATTAAACCCCTGTATAAATAGACAGGTATCTGTGGACAGCAGAGAGCAACCCACTACAGCAGAAACACTTATATAATTTGTGCAACGATAACTGTAGCTCCTGCAAATAGAAATATTCAGTCATCAATAGACTGAATTTACAAATATTAAAATAAATTACTCCATATAGTGGAAAGCCTCAGACATCACACTCAATAATTCTGTCAAGGCAGCATTCTAATTATTCAAAGTCATTTAAAAAAATGTGTATGTGTGTGTGTTGTGCCTGTTTGGAAATTACCCAATAAACTTAGTATGGATGTATAGTGAGTATGTGAACTTTAGTAAAGCACACAATTGCACTTATAAATACTTAAATAAGAGGCACAGCAACAAACTAAGATCTGCACTTTCACAAGAAGAAATCTGACTCAGAAAAGAGCCGAATGTCACAAGCGTCCGCCTTTTTTCCCCGCATTAGGATACTAATAACATACATGAATGCACATCTAATAAAAAAAAAACATTTTGGAAAAAACAAACAGACAAAATAAACAACAACTCACAAACCAGTTCACTGCATGCTAAAATACATTGGTAGACCTGCACTGACAAAATATTAACATAAATTATATTGAAACATTGGTAGACATGCACTGACAAAATATTAATATAAATTATATATCATTAAACACTCATATGAGAAAATATAAGAGAAAACAGTGGAGCCCCTGAAAGAGTAGCTGGCTAAACTGCACTCCAATGGGTGACAAGAGTGAGCACCAGGTTACTCCCCATTTTATAGGGCAGGTAATAAGTTTCTGATTTGAGATGTATGCATATAGATTATATCCAGAGGCCAGCAAACGGTGGTGATATTAACAGCAGTGTTGCTAGGTTAATAAAAAAGTCCAGGGGCTTCAGCCCAATGGGTGCATTCAGTGGCCAGATCCTCTAGCTAGAGATGCCTCTTTAGCTAAAGTGAGAGAACAGCAGTGACATTCCCATACTTTAGGCACTTGCCATTTCACCAAGCACATGTTTAAAGCAATTAGTAGTTTTCCTTGGTGCTACAATGATTGCTGGGGTTCTCCTGTAGCCCAGCATTGTACATTTTGTCCTTTGTATTGTGCATCCTTGTCTTTTTCTGCCCCTAAACCTTGCGGTCCAGTAATCTGATCCTGTGTTGCTCATCCTGTTCTCCAGGAACCTGCTCCCTAGCATGTTCCGGATGACTACCTTCTTATATCATTCTACAATCTAAATTATACCAGTCCAGTGCCTTGGAAGGAACCTATAAGTCTAGTGTTTAAACCCTTGTTATCTTGTGCCCTTCCTTGTAACCTAGTCTTCCTATCTATTACTCAAAACTGCTAGCTACTTGTTTAGCTTATGTCCCACCTCAGTCATGGACCTGAAGTTCTGCTCCAATGCATCCTACAGTATTGACCATTTAGCCCTGCTTTCTCTCACAGCCCTGTGCTACTAGTGTAAGAAATCCACTCCACCTTTTCCTTGTTACCTGGCATATTTTACTCTATTTATCCCAGTATGGATTCCACTCCACCTTTTACCTGTTACCTGGGAAATCCTACTCTGTTGTCACACCCCTATTTAAGAATTCTCTGCACCTTAAATAGGTGCTTAGTTATCCTGAATTGATACCAGAAACTTTGCCTGTGTTTGTACTGATCTTAGTACTAAAGATTCCTGCTAGCTGTTTACTAAGGATTCATTGTTCCTGTGTCTCCTTCTTTCCTGTATTCGAGTGAGCCGTAATCAATCTAACAGCTACTACTGCTGCTGCTTGCACGAGTAAAATCTCTAACGGATTACAGAAAACCTCCGGTCCTTAATACCCCATACACTCGAAGTGTTACCTACCAGGCTTCACAAATTATTTTCATTGGATTACCCCGCAGCTATTGCCTCTCTAGTGCAACATTCTGCCTGTGTCCTGGATCTACCGATCACGAGCTGTGAGCGGTATCCGATTAGACCGCAATTGGGAAAGGAGCAGGTCTGCAGTGTACACAGTGTATTTCCTCAGAAGACAAACTTTTTGTCACCTCCAACTCGAGCAATAAGCAGTGCTTCATTACTGCAACCACAGAGTGCCTTAAAGGAGACCATACTTAAAGGAGCCATACAATGAACTCTCCCATAACAGAGCTGTATGAATCCTGTATCTGAATCTCTTACAATTATTCTCAACCAGTATATTACTTAGCGGTAATTCAACTTGAAATGAACAAAGGGTTTCCCATTTTCTCTTCTGCTACATTACCACAATTGTAGCAGTCAAAGATACTGTGTATATATTTAAGCAAATTTCACTGAAACTAACTGGACTACTTCCCCATATTAGTTCAGAATTCAAAGTGATACATTCACACATAAGCTACATTAGGTTTGCAGTTGTGATCCAATCACTCCAGAGACATTCCTTGACAGAATAACTAAGCCATTAAAAAAAAAATGGATCCAGCAGACCTGCCACAGATAGTGTACAATCTCTCGCAACGTGTGGATCAATTGTTTCAAGGACTACGTGAGCTCCAGGTGGAAAATGAGACCTTAAGAAAGGTGATTAAAGATACAATGACTTCAAAGTCGCCTTCTCATGAAAGCACACTTGAACCATTAGTGTCACCCCCTGACCTGTTCAACGGCGACAGGACCCAGTACAGACACTTCAAAAACACCTGTCTTTTGATGTTTCACCTGAAACTCAGGACTTACCCTACTGACAACATTAAAGTCCTAACTCTAATTTCATACCTAAGAAGCGAACTCAGAGTATGGGCAGACTCCCTTTATGAAACACACAACCCTGTCCTAGCCTCTCTCAATTCGTTCTTAACTGCAATGGATGAACTCTACTCTGACACTAATCTACAACTCACTGCTGAAGCAAAAATGAGAAGACTTAAACAAGGAAGCAGACCAGTAGAGTCCTATGTAACTGAATTCAAACAGTACGCTACCGATTCACTTTGGAATGAAGTAGTTTTAAGGAATCAGTTTAGACTTGGCCTCTCCGAGGCCATGAAGGATGAATTAGCCCGAACAGCTCTACCTGACTCCCTGGAAATGCTCATGAAGTTAAGCATGCAGATAGATAGAAGGCTAAGAGAGAGGAAAACTGAACACCATGGTATAGAGGTCCCCTACAAAAAAATGGGATTATCTACTTCTCATACAGCACATTCCAGTTCCACTTCAGACACTACAGAAGCCATGGATATTGGATTCATCTGTGGTCCCTTGACACCCGAAGAACGTATTAGACGTAGAAATAAAGGTTTATGCATGTACTGTGGCAATGCTACGCACACAGTTAGAGATTGCCTCATCCTTGAGAAAAACAGATCCAGTAAGTCCTCACCTCTATTGACTTCTCTCATTGCTCACAACAAACCTATTCATTCCACCATCTCTCTCTCATTACAGTGGGAGCAAAATTGCTTGAAGAAAGAAGCTATCGTTGACACTGGGGAACAAGGATATTATATAGATAAATCACTTGTAGTAATTAATAAAATTCTACTGATAAAAAAAAACTCTCTCCCATCTGTATTCATGTTGTAGATGGTTCAGAAATAACATCAGGACCTATCACACATCACACTATACCCCTATTAGTGACTACACAAACAGCACACCATGAATACATATCATTCAATGTAATCCAATCTCCTCTCTTTGAAATAGTAATAGGGATACAGTGGTTTCAACTACATGAACCTACTATTGACTGGAAAACCCTGCAATGTAGCCTGGATTTCCCCTACTGTCGTCAGACCTGCTATAATCACACTTCTCTGTTACAAATCCCAGAACCACCACAGGAATCTCCAGTTATCCCAAAAGTATACTCTAAGTTCATAGAAGTCTTCAGTAAAAAGGAAGCAGAGAGCCTACCACCTCATCGTTCATACGATTGCCCGATAGACCTAAAACCAGGAACTTCACCACCCGCGGACGCCTCTACCCTCTCTGTCAACCAGAGCTTGATCATTTAAAAGCTTACCTGGAAGAAAATTTTAGAAAAGGCTTTATTAGACCTTCTGTCTCCTCCGCTGCAGCTGGAATATTCTTTGTCAGGAACAAAGACCTCTCCCTACGTCCCATAATTGATTACAGGGATCTTAACAAAATAACCAAGAAGAATACATACCCGTTACCACTGATCCCCAAACTGATAGAATGTCTTCAGCATGCAAAAATATTTACGAAATTGGATATAAGAGGCGCGTACAATTTAATCCGAGTCAGAGAAGGAGATGAGTGGCTGACTGCTTTCAGAACAAGATATGGGCTGTATGAGTATCTTGTTATGCCTTATGGATTAACTAATGCACCAGCAACCTTCCAATTTTTCATCAACGACATATTCCGAGATTTGCTCGATACTTGTGTAGTCGTTTATCTGGACGACATCTTGATCTACTCTTCTACTTTAGAAGAACATATAAAGCATGTCAGTTGGGTTCTCTCCAGGTTACAAGTTCATTGCCTTTACGCAAAGTCTGAAAAGTGTCTGTTCCATACACAGGAAATTTCCTTCCTTGGATACTCTAACAGTCCCCGAGGGATTCAAATGCAACAAGATAAAGTAGAAGCAGTCACACAGTGGCCCAAACCTAGAACCAGGAAACAATTACAACGCTTCCTAGGTTTTAGCAATTATTATAGGAAATTCATTAAAAACTATTTCACATTTGCTAAACCTCTCACCAAACTCACCAGTTCCAACTTTCCCTATAGATGGAACTCACAAGCTAACGATGCCTTCCAATTCTTAAAGAGATCCTTCACAATAGCACCAATTCTCCGCTTCCCTGACTCCTCATTACAATTCATCCTAGAAGTGGACTCCTCTGAATACGCCTTAGGAGCAGTACTCTCCCAAAGAAAAAGTCTAACTGAACCTCTCCACCCGGTTGCTTTCTATTCCAAAACCTTATCACCTGCTGAAATAAATTATCCCGTGGGAGAGAAAGAACTCTTGGCAATTAAAAAAGCCTTTGAGCATTGGAGACACCTACTAGAAGGCACTGAACAACCTGTTATTATTTTTACTGATCACCGTAACTTAGAGTTCCTACAGAAAAATAAAACCTTATCCGGAAGACAAGTCAGATGGAATCTCTATTTCAGTCGATTTAATTACCAAATAATTTACCGTCCAGGTTCACGAAATGGTAAAGCTGATGCGCTTTCTCGTCTAGAAGCGCCATCATGCCCGATTGCTCCAACTACCCCAAAAAACATCACTAGGATAGTTCATCGGATTCCTACCAATTTCCCATGCAAGTTTACAAACTGCTTTATCCATTGATAAAAACATATCACTAACTCATCTTATCTACAAAGATAATCTATACTACCATGGTACTAAGTTATATATTCCAGAAGCTATCAGAAATCAGTTGATTAACCCCTTAATGACCGGACCATTTTTCAATTTTCTTACCCTTAATGACAATGGCTATTTTTAAATTTCTGCAGTGTTTGTGTTTAGCTGTAATTTTCCTCTTACTCATTTACTGTACCCACACATATTATATACCGTTTTTCTTGTCATTTAATGGACTTTCTAAAGATACCATTATTTCCATCATATCTTATAATTTACTGTAAAAAAAAATACAAAATATGAGGAAAAATGGAAAAAAACACACTTTTTCTAACTTTGACCCCCAAAATCTGTTACACATCTACAATCACCAAAAAACACCCATGCTAAATAGTTTCTAAATTTTGTCCTGAGTTTAGAAATACCCAATGTTTACATGTTCTTTTTTTTTTTTTACAAGTTATAGGGCCATAAATACAAATAGCACTTTGCTATTTCCAAACCATTTTTTTTTTTAAATTAGCGCTAGTTACATTGGAACACTGATATCTTTCAGGAATCCCTGAATATCCCTTGACATGTATATATTTTTTTTAGTAGACATCCCAAAGTATTGATCTAGGCCCATTTTGGTATATTTCATGCCACAATTTCACCGCCAAATACAATCAAATAAAAAAAAACTGGTTAGGTTTCTCACTGAAATTATTTACAAACAGCTTGTGTAATTATGGCACAAATGGTTGTAAATGTTTCTCTGGGATCCCCTTTGTTCAGAAATAGCAGACATATATGGCTTTGGCGTTGCTTTTTGGTAATAATAAGGCCGTTAAATGCTGCTGCGCACCACACTTGTAATATGCCCAGCAGTTAAGGGGTTAATTAGGTAGCTTGTAGGGTTAATTTTTAGCTTTAGTGTAGAGATCAGCCTCCCACCTGACACATCCCACCCCCTGATCCCCCCCTAACCTCCCTCAAACAGCTCTCTTCCCTCCCCCACCTCACAATTGTCACCGCCATCTTAAGTACTGGCAGAAAGTCTGCCAGTACTGAAATAAAAATCATTTTTTATTTTTTTTATTTATTTTTTCATACTGTCTGCAGTCTGCATCCCCCCTTACCCCACAACCTCCCTGATCCCCCCATACATCTTTCTAACCCTCCCCCTCTACCTATTTGCCGCCATCTTGGGTACTGGCAGCTGTCTGCCAGTACCCAATTTGCCCCCAAAAATAGTTTTTTTTTTACTTTTTAGATGAAAAATATGTTTTCTGTAGTGTAGCTGGGCCCCCCTTAATAATCTACATCCCTCCCCCTCCCAGATCCCTTACTACTCAAAGAAGATCCCCAGGACCCCAGGCATCTGCATTAATTATATATTTCTTCCGGTCATATTTTGCGTGCGCGCACACGCGCCCGCACCCGCCCCCGCTCCACCCCCTGCCGCAACCGCCGATATTGCAGGAACTGCTGAAGACTGATACCGATCGGGAGCATATACCTAACGGTCCTCCCAGAAGCTGCTCCCACCCACCAACGAATGTGAGATGACTATAGTCCGATGCAGGGAGGGCCACAGAGTGGCCCTTTCTGCATCGGTGGGTAAAATAAGGGATTGCAGTGATGCCTCAATATTGAGGCATCACTACAATCCCTTGTAAGCAGCTGGAAGCGATCATGATCGCTTCCAGCGCTTCTAACAACAGAGGACGTACCAGGTACGTCAATTGTCATTAAGGGAATGTTTTTCCATGACGTACCTGATAAGTCCTCTGTCATTAAGGGGTTAAAGACCATCATGATTCACCTTTATCTGGTCATCCGAGTATTCACAGAACATTGGATTTGCTCAAAAGATACTACTGGTGGCCGTACATGGAATCCAGCGTAAAGGAATATATCAACTCTTGTATTATATGCACAACTTCAAAACCAGAAAAGAAACCTCCATACAGGTTCTTAATGCCTATGCCCATTCCTTAGAAACCCTGGACCCATCTAGGTATGGACTTCCTTGTAGATTTACCAGTCAGCTCTGGGAAGAACACCATATTGGTTGTAACTGACCTACTAACTAAGATGGCACACTTCATCCCATTTCACAAATTACCTACCTCTGCCGAGACTGTTCAACTTTTCTTAGATTCTATTGTAAGAATTTATGGCCTTCTATCAATCCTCACAATCGATAGGGGAAGCCAGTTCACTTCCCGCTTCTGGAAACATCTCATTAGAGTTCTTCAGATAGATCATCGCCTTTCCAGCTCATACCATCCTCAGACCAATGGCCAATCTGAAATATTGAATCAATGGCTGGAGCAGTATTTGAGGTGTTATTGCGCATACCACCAGCAAGATTGGATGAACTTTCTCTCAATAGCTGAATTTTCTTACAACAATTCTCTCAATTCATCCTCCAACATGACTCTGTTCTATGCTAACTTTGCTTATCATCCCAGAATGACACTAAATCATGTTGATGCCGTTAACATTCCCTCAGTTGACAAGCTTTCCCGAAAACTAGCAGAAAACTTCCAACTACTACGTAAAAACATACAACAGGCCCAAGCAACTCAGAAGCGATTTTATAACCTCAGAAGAAGGCCCTCACCCCATTACGTAATCGGTGATAGGGTCTGGCTGTCCACTAAAAACTTACGTTTGCAAATTCCCAGCAAAAAGTTAGCCGGTCTCTTCATCGGTCCGTTTCCCATCATCCGCATTATAAACAACAATGCTGTTATGTTGGACCTTCAGCCTTCCTTAAAGATCCACCCAACCTTTCATGTTTTGCTCCTGAAACCTGCTGCTTCCTCAGATTCCTCGGAAGTTATAATGCCTCCTAAACCCACTATTTTGGATGTTGACACGTTTGAAGTTCTGGATATTCTCAATTCCAGGATTCTTAAATGGGAGCATCAATACTTGGTTCAATGGAAGGGTTACCCCCCTGAGGACAATACATGGGAACCCTATACTAACCTTGATGCTCCAAGACTGGTTTACCATTTTCATAGGCGATGCCCTTTTTGCCCTAAACCTCAAGCCGAGGGTCGGCTTGCTTGACGGGGGGGGGGGGGGAATCTGTAAGAAATCCACTCCACCTTTTCCTTGTTTCCTGGCATATTTTACTCTATTTATCCCAGTATGGATTCCACTCCACCTTTTACCTGTTACCTGGGAAATCCTACTCTGTTGTCACACCCCTATTTAAGAATTCTCTGCACCTTAAACAGGTGCTTAGTTATCCTGAATTGATACCAGAAACTTCGCCTGTGTTTGTACTGATCTTAGTACTAAAGATTCCTGCTAGCTGTTTACTAAGGATTCATTGTTCCTGTGTCTCCTTCTTTCCTGTATTCGAGTGAGCCGTAATGCTACTGCTGCTGCTTGCACAAGTAAAATCTCTAACGGATTACAGAAAACCTCCGGTTCTTAATACCCCATACACTCGAAGTGTTACCTACCAGGCTTCACAAATTATTCTCATTGGATTACCCCGCAGCTATTGCCTCTCTAGTGCAACATTCTGCCTGTGTCCTGGATCTACCGATCACAAGCTGTGAGCGGTATCCGATTAGACCGCAATTGGGAAAGGAGCAGTTCTGCAGTGTACACAGTGCATTTCCTCAGAAGACAAACTTTTTGTCACCTCCAACTCGAGCAATAAGCAGTGCTTCATTACTGCAACCACAGAGTGCCTTAAAGGAGACCATACTTAAAGGAGCCATACAATGCACTCTCACATAACAGAGCTGCATGAATCCTGTATCTGAATCTCTTACAATTATTCTCAACCAGTATATTACTTAGTGGTAATTCAACTTGAATTGAACAAAGGGTTTCCCATTTTCTCTTCTGCTACATTACCAGAATTGTAGCAGTCAAAGATACTGTGTATATATTTAAGCAAATTTCACTGAAACTAACTGGACTACTTCCCCATATTAGTTCAGAATTCAAAGTGATACATTCACACATAAGCTACATTAGGTTTGCAGTTGTGATCCAATCACTCCAGAGACATTCCTTGACAGAATAACTAAGCCATTAAAAAAAAAAATGGATCCAGCAGACCTGCCACAGATAGTGTACAATCTCTCGCAACGTGTGGATCAATTGTCTCAAGGACTACATGAGCTCCAGGTGGAAAATGAGACCTTAAGAAAGGTAATTAAAGATACAGTGACTTCAAAGTCGCCTTCTCATGAAAGCACACTTGAACCATTAGTGTCACCCCCTGACCTGTTCAACGGCGACAGGACCCAGTACAGACACTTCAAAAACACCTGTCTTTTGATGTTTCACCTGAAACCCAGACTTACCCTACTGACAACATTAAAGTCCTAACTCTAATTTCATACCTAAAAAGCGAACCCAGAGTATGGGCAGACTCCCTTTATGAAACACACAACCCTGTCCTAGCCTCTCTCAATTCGTTCTTAACTGCAATGGATGAACTCTACTCCGACACTAATCTACAACTCACTGCTGAAGCAAAAATGAGAAGACTTAAACAAGGAAGCAGACCAGTAGAGTCCTATATAACTGAATTCAAACAGTACGCTACCGATTCACTTTGGAATGAAGTAGTTTTAAGGAATCAGTTTAGACTTGGCCTCTCCGAGGCCATGAAGGATGAATTAGCCCGAACAGCTTTACCTGACTCCCTGGAAATGCTCATGAAGTTAAGCATGCAGATAGATAGAAGGCTAAGAGAGAGGAAAACTGAACACCATGGTATAGAGGTCCCCTACAAAAAAACGGGATAATCTACTTCTCATACAGCACATTCCAGTTCCACTTCAGACACTACAGAAGCCATGGATATCGGATTCATCCATGGTCCCTTGACACCCGAAGAACGTATTAGACATAGAAATAAAGGTTTATGCATGTACTGTGGCAATGCTACGCACACAGTTAGAGATTGCCTCATCCTTGAGAAAAACAAATCCAGTAAGTCCTCACCTCTATTGACTTCTCTCATTGTTCACAACAAACCTATTCATTGCACCATCTCTCTCATTACAGTGGGAGCAAAATTGCTTGAAGAAAGAAGCTATCATTGACACTGGGGAACAAGGATATTATATAGATAAATCACTTGTAGTAATTAATAAAATTCCACTGATAAAAAAAACTCTCTACCGTCTGTATTCATGTTGTAGATGGTTCAGAAATAACATCAGGACCTATCGCACATCACACTATACCCCTATTAGTGACTACACAAACAGCACACCATGAATACATATCATTTGATGTAATCCAATATCCTCTCTTTGAAATAGTACTAGGGATACAGTGGCTTCAACTACATGAACCTACTATTGACTGGAAAAGTCAGACCTGCTATACTCACACTTCTCTGTTACAAATCACAGAACCACCACAGGAATCTCCAGTTATCCCACAAGTATACTCTAAGTTCATAGAAGTCTTCAGTAAAAAGGAAGCAGAGAGCCTACCACCTCATCGTTCATACGATTGCCCGATAGACTTAAAACCAGGAACTTCACCATCCTGCGGATACCTCTACCCTCTCTGTCAACCAGAACTTGATCATTTAAAAGCTTACCTGGAAGAAAATTTAAGAAAAGGCTTTATTAGACCTTCTGTCTCCTCCGCTGCAGCTGGAATATTCTTTGTCAGGAACAAAGACCTCTCCCTATGTCCCATAATTGATTACAGGGATCTTAACAAAATAACCAAGAAGAATAGATACCCGTTACCACTGATCCCCAAACTGATAGAACGTCTTCAGCATGCAAGAATATTTATGAAATTGGATATAAGAGGCGCGTACAATTTAATCAGAGTCAGAGAAGGAGATGAGTGGCTGACTGTTTTCAGAACAAGATATGGGCTGTATGAGTATCTTGTTTATCCTTTTGGATTAACTAATGCACCAGCAATCTTCCAATTTTTCATCAACGACATATTCCGAGATTTGCTCGATACTTGTGTAGTCGTTTATCTGGACGACATCTTGATCTACTCTTCTACTTTAGAAGAACATATAAAGCATGTCAATTGGGTTCTCTCCAGGTTACAAGTTCATTGCCTTTACGCAAAGGCTGAAAAGTGTCTGTTCCATACACAGGAAATTTCCTTCCTTGGATACTCTATCAGTCCCCGCGGGATTCAAATGCAACAAGATAAAGTAGAAGCAGTCACACAGTGGCCCGAACCTAGAACCAGGAAACGCTTCCTAGGTTTTAGCAATTATTATAGGAAATTCATTAAAAACTATTTCACAATTGCTAAACCTCGCACCAAACTCACCAGTTCCAACTTTCCCTATAGATAGAACTCACAAGCTAACGATGCCTTCCAATTCTTAAAGAGATCCTTCACAACAGCACCAATTCTCCGCTTCCCTGACTCCTCATTACAATTCATCCTAGAAGTGGACTCCTCTGAAAACGCCTTAGGAGCAGTACTCTCCCAAAGAAAAAGTCTAACTGAACCTCTCCACCCGGTTGCTTTCTATTCCAAAACCTTATCACCTTATCAATCCTCACAACTGATAGGGGAAGCCAGTTCACTTCCCTCTTCTGTAAACATCTCACTAGAGTTCTTCAGAAAGATCATTGGACAGCGGAAGGAGTGAGCTTTCGTGTACACTCAGCTTATTTCCCTATTCAGTGTAAGGAAGTTTACAATAAAATCTCATGAGAGTTAAGATAAATCTCATGAGATCACAGTAAAAGAGTTCATGACCTCAGCACTGTTGATGCTGATTGGCTGCTGTTTATTTCTTCATTTATTTATTTTTTTACCTGCAGCTGGACTGTAGCTGAGTATAACTTTTTACACAGAGCTTACTCTGCTGAGCTGAGGAAATGGTGAGGTAACATATCTTCCTTTTTTACATAGAGATGCTCAGGTGATATTTTCCTGTCAGCTTTTCAAGTGATTTAGCATATGAGTATTATGTCCCTTTAACTCACAAAATGTGAGCTTCCTGCATTATCAAATTCATTTTAATAATTGGTACAGTAATTTTATGGCAAGACGGGAGACTTAATATTTTGCATTAATCTTTACTGACTTCCAAAACAGCAGCAAAGAAACCAGTAACATAGGAACCAAAAACAACCAATCAGCAAAGAACAGATAATATAACCAAGCAGTAACAGGAAATAACTTCCTCTTTTCTTTGCTGCCTTCCAGGCAGCAGGTCACATACATTTATTTTCTGAACCTTTATATAGTTTTAATGTGATATGGTTTTATTTTGGTGTTTTATTTGCCTTCAATGTGCTTTCTATACAATATTGCACCTTTGTTCTTATTTAGTCTATTCATAGCTTTTATCTTCTTGGGTAGTACATTGGATCCTGATATTTTGTGAATTGGTATCTGTTGGTTATTTTATCGTATTAAGCAAGCTATATTTGGTTTGTTGGTAGTGTTCTTTCTAATTTGTGTGGTTTCACTTTAGGGGCCTAAACGGCTTAGCGGTGACATTTTGGAGCGCTCATTGGAGGTAGTGTGGTGACCGAGCGTATGCTTTCTCGCTCCGATCACTGTTTCTCTTCTGCCTGATTGCGGTTGCATTCTTGCCTTGCCACCTTTGTCTTATTCGGGCCATACAGAAGGCCCTCGCGGAGGTGCACCTTACCAGTAACTAGCTCCGGTCCATCACGCGTATCGCTTTTCCGCCACGACACTGCATCACAGTGTGGTGGTATGATTTTGAACCACTTAATTTCTTTCATATCTGTAATATGTTATCTTCTACTTTTAATTTACACTTTATTATCGTTATTAAATTCTTTCAGTTGAAATATAAAAAAAATGTAGTCATTTTATTGGTATTTATTTTTTCCCTAGCAGTTTATTACATTTTTAAATGTAATACTGTATCTTTATACATTGCTTTTTATGCTTTAATTATTTATTTATTTTTTTAATTACATTTAATATTTATTATGAAGAAGCCTTCTGGTGGCTTATGGGTAATGCCCAGGCTCTGCAACACTTGACACAAGTTCAATACCCATGTTGGCCAAGATATGACATTATTTAACAATATTATTATATTTTAATGTATACTCAATTTATATAAAATTCTGTTACTGTAAAATAATTAATACATTAATTAAAACTCAAGGGCCTAAATGCCCTCTCTTCCAGCCACCTCTGGCCCCTCCTCTGCACGATCCCAGCTTCTGCCTCCATAACCACGTGGAGCCTGGTGCGACAGCGTCTTACTCCTTTCATCTGTTCAACAGACGCACACCAGGCTGTAATATTGTCGTAGCAGGGTGTGCGCGCTGCTGTCTTGATGTCTGCAAGTAAGCATATTTGGTTATGGGGGCTGTTGGTCATCAATAAGCCACTCCAAAGCATATTTTCAGACAGGGATACAGGTTGTCAAAATGTATACATTTCATGTCTTATTTCAATCAAATAACAGTGGGCTTAGTGAACATATGAGTAATTTATTATATACTGCAACATTGAATATTAATTCATTTTTTATATATATCCTTGGTTGACCCCCTTTTTTAAACACTATTGCTCTGACAGTGAGTGATTCTCATGTCCTATGATTGGGTCCTTTATATGTGAAGGCTTTTCTTATATTATTTCTTAGTTCCTGTTTATTGCGTGTAATGATTATGTGTACGTATGTGTGTCTGTACACATATGTATGTGAATGTTGGTGTTTTTATATACATTTGTATATAGACGGTGTATGTTTATGTGTAGATATGTATATGTCTGTATGTGCGTACATTTGTGTATATGGATATATGTATGTATATATATATATATATATATATATGTATGTATGTAGGTGTGTGCGTGTAGTTTTATGCATATCTAGGTATGTCTATTGTAGGTGGCCGTATTTTAAAATAATACCCATTATGATCAGTAAATTTGAGGACATTTTATTATACCCACTGATAGACCTCATACTCCTAGGAGAAGGTCCTAATTCTGTTAATTTGACACCTTCTGGCCATGTCTAAGAGGGATTATCCCCCCATTACCGCCCCAGCTATTCATTCCCCAGAGGATTCTGATCTGTCTTAGTGACTAGACATTGTATATTAAAAGTAGGAATAGAGAAATTCAGAAATGTCTAGTGCCCTTCTAAGGCAAAGCACCAATACGAAAATTGAAGTCCCCTCCCTGGGCAGAATAAATAGGGGCGTCTGAGCCTCCTCCCTGGAGGTAAAATGGGGTAAAGCAACCCTAGTCCTTGAGGGTGAAAATCATGAACGTCTGAGCTCAGACTATAACTTTTTTACTTGGAAGATCTGGATTGGGATCATCGCCCAGGTCCGGATTAGGATTCAGGCAATCCTTCGGATTGGGATCTCTAATCTGCCCCCTTTTCAGGACTCCTCTGGGGGAGCCCATGCAGAGAAGGAAGTTGAGGAAGATCTTGTGGATCCTGCCAGTAATCCTATATTTATTCCTAACTCTTGCCCTTGAGTTGCCTCTTCATCCTCATATGCCCGGGTTCCTACAGAGACGCCTTGAAGGATCCTGGAGAGATCCCTCTGGGGTGGCAGGGATATTCCTGGCATTTTGGCCCAAATTTACATTTCTGTTGAGGCTCTTCTCTCGGGCTCCTCCTTTGTTTCTCCCTTGTTAGGGACTTAGCCTCTAGAGCTTTTATCAGATATCTACGCTAATACTGTCTCTGGCGAGAGATGTAGAACTGCACTCTGGCACATTGATTCCAAATTGGTTGTTCTAGCAACTGGGAGTCAGGCTCTCATCCCAAGACCTTTTGTTTTGAGATTCTTTCTTTCCTCTCCAGTATGAGACTTCTGGTGTTGACTTCTATAGTCAAATGCAGGCCTCCCTGATTTTCTGACCTAGGAGGGCTTTGCTGCAAGGGGCCAGCAAACATCATTATGGAGATGTGGTGTATGGGTTAGTTCCATTGCTCCCACGCAGGAGATTGTGAGTTTCTCTCCAGGTAAGCTCATAATTTTCTCACAAGGTAAGCTCCTGTTTTCTCTTCTGGCATGTGCTTCTACTCATCCGCCAAGACTTTTCCCATTCACAACACTTGGGCCTAGACCAGCCTCAGTGCCCCTCGGGTCATTAAAACAAGACATGTCCACTTTCAGACCGAGTTACTAGAGCATCCTGTTTCTTGTCTCTAGAAATCTGGCAGTTTCTGTCTGGTCATCAACATGAGACCCCTATTTTTGTGGGGTTACACCTCTTCAGATTGGAAGGCATTAATTACAGAGAGATGGTCTTCCCTGATTGACTAGATTGTCTGCCTCATCAAGACAGACACTTTGCGGACAGTGCCTGTGTCACTTCTTTTCCGCTTTCCTTATATTCCGTTGAGCGTCTCTGCTCGCAGTTTTCTGCCTTTCATTTGGTCCCAGCTTTGCTCCCTAGTGTTTCTCTAATTCTCATACCAGTGGTGGCTGATCTCTGGGCTCATGGTTTTCTTCTCTTGATTTCCCTGGACTTCAACCTTCTCTTGGTACAGCCTAGGACCTGTTGTTGTCTCAACCATGTGTCTTCCCCTCTCTCACCTAGCTTCTGAGGCTGTACTGTCTATTCTCATATTGTATTCTCAAGATCCAGAAAATGTGGCCACTGGAACGCCTGTATCTCCTAGTCTGGAAGATTTTGGGGGAGCCTGGTCTTCGAAGGCCTTTCGCTTGAGGCTTCCCTCCTATTGTGAACCCTGGACCACAGGTACTAATAAGGTTCTGCTAACTCACCCTAGGCAGTCGTGTTCATTGGTGTGTGGAAAGGGATGGTGATCCCTTTTGGCCAATCCTTCCTTGGTAATGTGTTTTCTCACTTTCACAAAGGATTTCTTCCCATTTTGTTGTTCCTCTTGCCTTTTCTGGGGGTCGTCTTCCCTTTTTGGGTGTCCCCATTGGTTGACATCATTTAGTCATGCCATCTTTATCGGACTTTCGTTTCTAGACCCTGCGTATCCTATCTTTTCCTTTTCAGCTACCTTGGCCTTGCTCCTTGGCCTGGTTCATCTGGGCGAGCTCTCACTTGAGGACTCTGGACGCTCAGCCTTCATCCTTTCTCCGGATGGAGTCTCCTCTATTTCTTTCAGTTCCTTATTGGCCTCTACGCATTGGACTTCCCTTTTTAAGAGGATTTGTGTTTTGGGTAGGTCTTGGGCTTACATTTGAACTTTGAGGCTGTGGACCATTGTGGCCCTTCATCAGGTCCTCTTTCTGGGATCAGAGGGTTTATACCTGAGGTGGGAGTTTTGTCGGCTTTTATTTTCTTAAATCTGCTCCTCTTGCATTCCTTTTTGTCCTTTCAAAACTAAAAATATGCAAAATATGAAGCCTCCTGTTGTCTTGCCATAAAATTAAGATTACTCTAACCTTGTTGCCTAAATAATTTAGATTTTATTAAAGACAAGAAGCGAATATTTTCCCTCCCATCCCTTCCCAAACAAAAATTGCAAGTTATGTGTATGATTGTAAGTTATGTATATAATTGGGTTAAACTTTATTTCTCTTAGGTTGCAGTCCGTATTGGTAGCAGTGTTACCTCTGTCTTATGTTTGCTTGAAGCTTAAAGGACCATTGACCTTGTGGGATGACAGAACTTGTTTTTCATTCCATTTATCTGACCTTGGATGTTAGTCAGTTCTTTAGTGGATCCTTCCTGTCCATTCTTTGAAGTGTTCTCCTTTGTGGATTCTCCTACTTCTGTTTGGCAGCAAAAATTGGAAGTTATTTGCTGCTACTGATTGGTTATATTATCTGCTCTTTGCTGATTGGTTGTTTTTGTTCCTATGTTACTGGTTTCTTTGCTGCTGTTTTGGAAGTCAGTAAAGATTAATGCAAAATATTTGCCTCCTGTCTTTAATAAAATCTAGATTATTTAGACACCAAGGTTAGAATAATCTGAATTTGTTATTAGAACTAAATATGTCCAGTACAGTGTGAACTTACTTTAAAGTTGCACAATTGTAGTGGCTGAATAAATAGAATGTCAAAAAAAACTTCTTTTAAAAACACATTTTACATAGTGCAATGTTTTAGAAAAAACAAACGCACTACTGTAAAGAAAAAAGCGTGTCTAGTGTCTTCAATGGGATATTAATATCTGTACATGAAATCTTGTTCCTAAAAATAAAATAATTAAAAACACATTAATTTAAATAATGAACTGACTTAAAATATATAATATATTTTACAGTATAACACATACACACATATATATATACCACTTCATGCACATGTGCAATATACCCACATTCCCCCAGTTCAAATAGGTTTCTGTTTCCTGTATAAGTTTCAGTTTTGTATTGTAACAAAAGTTTCACTTTCAGTTCACACATGTAAATTGCACTGTCATTGGATAGGGTCTAAATGGATCGTTTACATTAAACTCTCACTACACATGGCTATTAAACTTTGAACATTCTGTCAATAGCAGAAAACTGTCCCATTAAATCAGAGGGAGAGGGCGGAGCCTGGTGGAGCTAAGGAATGGCCGCATAATTGTGGAGCTCCAGGCAGTGTAAAGTTTAAGACGGCTAGCAGACTGTCAGGAAAGCAACTGGCAAGCAGTTAGAGCACTAAAGTGAGGATCGGATACCATGGACCACTGATCCTGAGCATAATGATGCAACTGTAAACGGTAACGCTCTGTCTCAGGGGAGCCGCATAATATACAGAGCGGCGAGGAAAGCCGGCAGACCACGTGGCTTGGCGATGCACGCTTCACTCGATCAGAAGACATAAAGCTATATTAATGGAGGACACCCCAGATAAGGCACAGTAAGCAATACAGGCTGCGGGAGGGAAGGAGGATTAGGCGGTTAGTGTTTGAGTAGCCGCCAGAGCTATGAAGTCAGCGCCAAAGACCGCGCATAGATAAATGTAAAAACAACAGCAGGATAAACACTTGGGACTGTACCTCCCCATTAGCAGCAGCGGTATACACAAACAGCCCTTCACTATAATAAATAAGAGCAGCACATGAATGTAGCATTTTTGAGAAACGGTGAACTCTAATTACACAAACTATATGTAAAGGAAGGGTACGGCCATCTTGTTTTTACCCTATCCCTGCAAAGAAATAAAGCATAAGAAAAACATACATTGGGAGTGACAGCATTTCACAAATCATTACCTTTCAAAGGGTAAGGCTGAAGGGATATAGAGAGGGCTGCAAGAGGCAATTTTATTAAATAAAGAACGCTGAAAAGGGTGATCATAGTTGCAGTTGAGAAGCTGCATCATGGCAGCAAGAAGAAATTTAAAAGCAACGCCATTAAGCAAGCACACCACAGCACCTATCTTCCTTAAAACCAATAGAGGGGAGAGATCCCCAGACCAACTCTCACACAGCTCAGATGGGGAACAAAGTTCTACAATGGATGATTTGAAGGAATCAACAGGGCAGGCCCCCCTAACAAGAGCAGATTTAGACAACCTGGTGTCGAAACAGGACATCTCTACTAATTTTGAGAAGCTCCTTGAGAAAATGGAAACGCTGCAAAATACAGTAACAAACAGCCTGAATGAACTTAAACATGAAATGGGTGAACTTGGGTCCAGAGTAAATTCACTCGAGGAAAGTGGAGACGCTCTAGTGTCTGGTTTGAATGACATGGTAAAGCAGTCAAATGCTCAAAGACAAGATATTGAAGATATATACAACAAATTAGAAGGACTTAGAGAACAGAAGTCGCCGATGTAATATTCGGCTGAAAGGGGTTCCAGAATCAGTAACTCCTAAAGATTTAAACTCATATTTACTTAGTTTGTTTCGTGGCATAACGAGCAATGAAGAAGAAAATAATTTCCAAATGGAAAGAGCTCACAGAGC
Organism: Bombina bombina; assembly: GCF_027579735.1. Taxonomy (NCBI): domain Eukaryota; kingdom Metazoa; phylum Chordata; class Amphibia; order Anura; family Bombinatoridae; genus Bombina; species Bombina bombina. The sequence continues at coordinate 421,715,433 of NC_069504.1, forward strand.
GCTTAGACCTAAGCCTAAAGGAGATGATCCGCCACTCGACATTATCGTCAAGATGTTAAAATACCAGGAAAAAGAGGAGATCCTGGCTGCAGCTAGGAGGAATCCTACATTTAAACATCAGGGAAATGTAGTGCAATTCTTTCAGGACTTATGTCTCAGGACTTTGCAGAGAAGGGGTGCCCTCAGGCCCCTCACTTCGCAGCTTAGAAAGGCCCAAATACCATATAGATGGGGCTTCCCTTTTGCCTTACACATCACATGGGACAATAAATTGATCTCCATTACAGAGCCAGAGGAAATCCCCGACATTTGTAGAAGACTGAAACTTGAAATGCCGGACCTGCCTGCACAGCACTCTTCAACAAGGAGCGAAGACAGACCGCTTTTCCAGAGAAAATGGGCTAAAGTTCCGGAGAAAAAGAGGAAGACATGAAGTATTAGTAGGTAATATGAGAAAGAAAAGGAGGTTGGATGGATGATTGTAAGGCCAGAAGAGGCCGGATGGGTCACGACCCTCTGGGACAAATTTTGATTCTTCCATACCCAGGAAGACATGAACTTGAAAACCAAGGACAGCTCGAAACATCGGACAGATGAGTATAAGTTTAGATTGTTCAAAATGTAATGTTTGTGTTTGCAAGTTATAAATGAAAGTAATGTTGTTCTTCTGCTGGTTTTTGTTTGAACTTTTTGCGATAAAAATTCAGCAATTTATATGGACTCCCGTTGACAGATAGGACTTGTAAGTTACTGAAAAATGCTATAAAAGTTGCACTAATACCTTTAAAGTGTGCTTAGGTCAAAATCAGTAGCAGCCATCAATCACTTGACTTGTTTATAAGGTATAAACGATGGCTATGTTGCTCTTTTGCTGATTTTGGTTGGAACTTTTGGAAGAAAATATGCAGCAATATGGACGATCTCCTGCTGAAAGATTGGACACACCTACTAATGAAAAATGTGATATTACACATATTAGTAACCTTATTGTAGGCTCATATTACAAAATCAACAGTTGTTATTAATCACTTAGTTAATTCTCAAGGTGACTCTTCTGAGATAGTTAAACATGCTTATAAATAATTGTATATGTTGTCACAATATATCTGTGGATCCTATTGCCAAAATTATTGCTAGCAATTTAATTTAATATAAAATTATTATATTGAAAATAGTTTAAAGAACATTTACACTGCCTGTTTAGGTAATGGTTATGGAATTTGTTGTTTTAACAATGATAATGATTGTTTATTTGTTTTGGATTAGGGGGTGTAGAATTTTTTGTTACCAGGGGGTGCCGGTTAAAAACAAAGGTGAGACTAACAGGGTGAGAAAAATGAGAGGTAGAGTCAAAATAGAGACATTTGAAGAAACACAAGGTGATGACCATACTTTAGGTATATTTATAAGGATAAAGGAGGAAGGTAAGAGAGGAGGGGGACGACAGGGTAACCATGGCGAATAATTTTGTACTTCTCTCACATAATGTGAGAGGACTCAATACAGACGTTAAAAGACGCACTGCCATAACACAGTATTTGAAATTGAAGGCTAAAATAATCTTTTTACAAGAAACGCACTTTGTAAAGCAAAACATTCCCAAATTCTGGTCGCATCACTTTCCAGTACACTTTCACGCTACAGCGGAAACCAAAAAGAGGGGGGTATCAATCCTACTGCACAGATCACTAGATTTTGAACTAGACAAGGTAATTAGAGATAAAGAGGGGCGATATGTAATAGTACAGGGTTCAATCCAGGGAACGAAGGTAACATTATGTAATCTGTATGCACCGAATGAATCTCAGAATATATTTTTTTCTAAGCTATCTATAATGCTCACGCAATGGTCACAAACTAGATTAATAGTGGCAGGGGATTTTAACGTTAATATGTCCTCGTATGGGGGCTCAGAAAAATTGAAAATCTCACATAAACAACATAGACACAACAGTGTAGTCAAGTCGATTCGGCACTCGTTAGAAGAACAGGGATTGGTGGACTCCTGGGAGGCCCTAGGCAATTCGGAGCACAGCTTTACTTATTATTCCCCAGCCCATAAGACCTACACGACACTTGACTATATATATGTAAGTCAGATCCTGGTGCCGAATTTGGCCAATGCACAGACACACACAAGTGTTTGGTCAGATCACTCAATTATACTAGTGGAACTTACTGGGCTTATTCACTTTTCCAGACACAGATCATGGACTTATAACCCGACCTTACTGAAAGATCCGGGGATCTTTAACAGGACTCAAAAAGCACTGACTGAATACTGGTCGTTGAATGAGGGTACAGTAGACAATCCGGTAGTGACTTGGGCAGCTCATAAAGCTGTGATACGGGGGTTGCTGATAAAAGAGAAGGCAGGGAAAAATAAACAAACAACGGCTTTAGCTACTGCATTAGGAAGGGAGATTGAGCAACTGGAGAAAGAACACCAGCGCACGCTATCTGTGAGGGTTTATAAGAATTTGGAGTTAAAAAGAAAAGAATTAGCCTTGCTATTAAATGAAGCCTCCGTTAGGGCTGCCCTGCGATTAAAAGCTCATTATTTTGTCTTCGCAAATAAACCGGACAGATACTTAGCACATAAACTGAAGGAGAGAAATAAATTATTCTCAATACCCAAGTTGGTCACCAATAGAGGGGTGATGACATCGAACCCACAGGAAATATCAGATAGTTTTGCGCAATATTATGAACAGCTATATGATGGGAATAAAGTTAAGGAAGGAAATATTGACTCCCAGATAATTAAGTTTTTAGATAGAGCCAACCTCAGGAATATAACGGAAGAAGATATGGAACTCCTTAATTCTAAAATTTCGGTGGGGGAGGTGTTAGGGGTGATCAAAGACATAAAAGCGGGTAAAGCGGCAGGCCCTGATGGATTTATAGGCGAATATTATAAAGTATTTAGGAAGGAACTGTCCCCTCATCTAACTAACTTATGTAATGGAATTATGGAGGGTAGGGAGGTCCCTAGGGAAATGCTTCAAGCAAAAATAATTGTAATTCCTAAAGATGGGAAAAATGCAAAGTTGTGTCAAAATTATAGGCCTATATCCCTAATTAATCACGACATCAAAATCTTTACCAAAGTAATAGCTAATAGATTGAAAAAGATCTTGCCCTCATTGATCCACCAAGATCAAGTGGGATTTGTTCAAGACAGGGAAGCCCCAGACAATATCAGAAGAACAATAACTTTGTTAGATTTTTTGAAAACAAAAGAAACTCCAGCTCTACTCCTGTCGCTAGACGCAGAAAAAGCGTTCGACAGGGTGGACTGGAAGTTCATGTTTCGAGTTTTGGCGACCATGGGGTTTAAAGGGGCATTCATACAGGCGTTAGAGAGTATTTATTCGAACCCCACGGCAGTGGTGGGAGCAGCGGGGTATTTATCTAGGCACATAAATATTAGAAACGGGACAAGACAAGGCTGTCCGTTGTCGCCATTGATTTTTGCTATATGTATCGAGCCATTAGCTGCAAGTATTAGAAACATAAAAGAAATCACGGGAGTGCAGATAGGTGCAGATGAATATAAAGTTATGTTATTTGCAGATGATGTCCTACTGACAATCACTAGACCTATGAGTTCGCTGCCATTTTTATATAAAGTATTAGAAGAGTTCTCTGAGATTTCGGGATACAAGTTAAACTCCGATAAATGCGAGGCATTGGCTATCAATCTTCCTACGCATACCAAGAAAGCAATAGAACTAAATTTTTCTTTCTCATGGACAAAAAATTACCTCACGTATTTAGGGGTTAAGATAGGAGATAATTTGGCTGATTTATATAAAATAAACTATACCCCTGTCTATAATGCTATAAGAAACGACCTGCGGAGGTGGAGTAAATGTAATTTTTCATGGTACGGGAAACTGACGTCCATCAAGATGAATGTGCTTCCGAGGCTAATGTACTTATTTAGGGCTATACCAATTAAGGTACCTTTACCAGACTTATTGACTTTACAGAACGACATATTGAAATTTTTGAGAGGAAATGGTAGGCCTCGAATTGCTTCCCAATTGCTCAATTCACACAGACAGGTAGGGGGAGTGGGGGTTCCCAATTTGGTTGAATATTATCAGGCCTCCAGATTGGCGCAAACAGTTATTTTAGGTAAACAACATAACGAATTGATATGGCCACAAGTAGAAGCTAATTTGGCGGGCTGTCCAAGGGCGGCGGATATTCTCTGGGATCTGGAAAGTGGTAAAAAAACAAGGGAATATAGATCACCGATAACTTTAGAGGCAGTAAGACTATGGGAGGGAATCACAAAAAAATTACATCTGAGCGGTGCGGAAACGATATTAAGACCGGTCAAGTTTTTGTTACCAAAAGATCTAAGAAGAAAAATGGACAAATGGGTGAACAAGGGGTTATACAGGGTAGCTGACTTTCTTACGGGCTCCAAGATGCGTACGTTTAACTCTATTAGAGACCAATTGCAGCCAGAGCAGTTACATTGGTTTATGTATCTACAGATTAGCTCAGCCATAATAATGTACATGCAACATAATCAGAACTATCAGCTCACGGAGCTGGAGAGAATGATAATAAACCCTAATAGAGGGAAAAAATTGATCTCCCAGATTTATGTTCTAATTCAGAAGGCTAAATGTAATTCTAAATTAAAAATGACCGAAAAATGGGAAAGAGACACGACAATGAAGTGGGAGACGGATGAATGGATTGAGCTGATAACAAACTCTTACAGAGGGCTAATTAGTGCAGATATGAAGGAGAATTGCATGAAAGTAATCTTTAGATGGTATCTGACACCGGAAAGGACAGCGCATTTCTCTATAGGATTTGATGGCTGCTGCTATAGAGGCTGTCATGAAAAGGGTACATATAGACACATGTGGTGGGAGTGTCAGGAGGTGCGACCACTATGGGAGAAATTATCAGAATTAATAAGTAAACTATTAGACGAGAGAGTAAATCTTACAATGACCCAAGCTTTATTACATGAAAGAGTGAAACCATTTAACGCCTCCATTAATAAACTCATTAGAATATTATGCACATGTCTGAGAATCTGCATAGCCAGACACTGGAAAGTGGGAGTCCCATCATGGCAGGAAGTGTGGGGGAAAATTAAGGAAACATATACCCTATCAGAATTGGCTGCATGGTCACAGGGGCACCCAGAACAGTTTCATAAGATATGGTTCTATTGGATACTGAGGTCTGGAGAGTACACTTAGTGGGATAAAAAAAAACTGTATGGTAGCGGACTAATTGAGGATATTATAGAGTCGGGCGAAAGGCCTATCTGAACTGAAGGAAGAAAGTAAGATCTGGTGAACTAGTCACCTTTAACAGGACTATTAGATTGGATTAGATCAATAACGGCACCTCCTGGTAGGGGGGGAGGGGTTTAGTGGGTGGGGGGTGGGGGGGCTGAGATAGATACAACTTGATTGCTACTAGGAGATCTCAAATGATATTCGCTAGATGAAGGTAGATACATAGCCATGGAATCTCTGTACCTTGTAATACTAAGTTGTACTGTTGACACCCATGAGTTGAATTGAAGTTTATTGTTTTGTTTTTGCTTTGTTATAAACCAATAAAAAATATTTCAACATAAATCAGAGGGAGAGATAGGGGCTGTGTGGTACTAGTAACCAATTCCCCAACATTGTGATCCATTTGGTGTCCAGTGGTGCAGACAATAAATGTTTTTAATGATGATCATCTGCATCCCAGAGACAAGTGATTCCCTCATTTGAAACAGGGAAATTCACACTTTTCAAATAGAGGATGACTTCTTCCTCTAGAACAAAACAGGGTTAGATAGTGGGTTCGTTGGGACTCCCTCATGCACAAGAGTTTAACTGCTGTTGCAAATTATTTATATTTTACAGCAGTCTCCTGAATCAAACAAGTGGTCTCATATCCCTGCTAGTGGTGAGGGGGCTCCAATATGACCTTTGGAATGCCCTCCACTTCCACCATTAACAATAAGAACTTGTCTCTGCTCCAGGGGTGCATACCCCCCAACTGTCCCGATTTTCGCGGGACAGTCCCGATTTTAGGGGTCTGTCCCTCTGTCCCGAGTTGCTAGCCATCTGTCCCGATTTGCCCCAGGCATTTTAAAAAAAAAAAAAAAAAAAAAATTTTTTTTTTAAATTCTATTGGGCCCATACTCAGAAGCAGCTGGCTTTGCTCTCACAGGGTTAGATACCTGTTTCCCTGTGGAAAAGGAATGGTGTGTGGGTTAAGCAGGAGTAAGAAGGCTGTATACACTCTGACCACGGGTAATGGTGACCTCTCTAACCTACCTCTGGTAATGATGATATCTAACCCCTGGTGATAATACTAGCATGCCTTCAGTTTTATACAATGAGCAGTGCTAATACCAGGGTAACGAACAGTGTAACTAACAGTGGCAGCCGCAGACTGCCAGCTAATGTGCTTGCCAACCCCAGGACCCCATACAATGAATTACAGATACCCATATATGATGTAGTGTGTGTGTCTATCTGTATCCATAACTGTGTGTGTGTATCTGCATGTGTAAGTGTATGCTATGTGGTGTGTGTGTGTGTGTGTGTATCTGCGTGTATAAGTGTATGCTATGTAGTGTGTGTGTGTGTATCTGCATGTGTAAGTGTATGCTATGTAGTGTGTATCTGCATATATAAGTGTATGCTATGTAGTGTGTATGTATCTGCGTGTATAAGTGTATGCTATGTAGTGTGTGTGTATATCTGTATGTATAAGTGTATGCTACGTAGTGTGTGTATCTGCATGTGTAAGTGTATGCTATGTAGTGTGTGTATCTGCATGTATAAGTGTATGCTATGTAGTGTGTATCTGCATGTATAAGTGTATGCTATGTAGTGTGTGTGTATCTGCATGTATAAGTGTATGCTATGTAGTGTGTGTGTATCTGCATGTGTAAGTGTATGCTATGTAGTGTGTGTGTATCTGCATGTATAAGTGTATGCTATGTAGTGTGTGTGTATCTGCATGTATAAGTGTATGCTATGTAGTGTGTGTATCTGTATATATAAGTGTGTGCTATGTAGCGTTTGTGTATCTGCATGTATAAGTGTATGCTATGTAGCGTTTGTGTATCTGCATGTATAAGTGTATGCTATGTAGTGTGTGTGTATCTGCATGTATAAGTGTATGCTATGTAGTGTGTGTGTATCTGCATGTGTAAGTGTATGCTATGTAGTGTGTGTGTGTATTTGCATGTATAAGTGTAAGCTATGTAGTGTGTGTGTGTATCTGCATGTGTAAGTATATGCTATGTAGTGTGTGTGTATCTGCATGTATAAGTGTATGCTGTGTAGTGTGTGTATCTGCATGTGTAAGTGTATGATATGTAGTGTGTGTGTATCTGCATGTATAAGTGTATGCTATGTAGTGTGTGTGTATCTGCATGTGTAAGTGTATGCTATGTAGTGTGTGTGTGTATCTGCATGTATAAGTGTATGCTATGTAGTGTGTGTGTGTCACATGTATAAGTGTATGCTATGTAGTGTGTGTGTGTCACATGTATAAGTGTATGCTATGTAGTGTGTGTGTGTATCTGCATGTATAAGTGTATGCTATGTAGTGTGCTACTGTGCATTTTTGCTGACTTTAAAGGACAGAATCTAGAATATTAATGGGGAATGCAGAGAGTAGTTTTAAAGAATTTATTAATAAATGTGCAATTAAGATAAAAATATTTAGCAATGTCTTTGCAAAGGTTTATAATGCTGTCTAGCATTTAAAGTCTTCATTTCAAAACTTTTAAAATAATGTATTAGGTGTTACTTATGACAATTTTGAGAGGGGCTTGGAACCTATCTCCCTTACTTCCCATTGACTTACATTATAAACTGGGTTTCAATTTACAATGGTTTTGATTTACAACAATTCCTTCTGGAACCTAACCCCGGCGTAAACTAAGCTACCTGTACTACCATTTCCACTGTGTGAATTGACAGAGGTTCACTGCACTTTTGATTCTGTACTTTATATGAGTGGTAATCCTTGGGAAGCCTCTTCTACACAGTGAACCCTACAACGTATGCCACAAGGCACTGGACTCTAGCTATACGCAAGTAGCCTCCTATTACTAGTCATAGGGGACCCTCTAAGGGTATACTATTTGCAATTCCTGCTTGAGTAGTGTACTGTAATATAAGTAATTAATATTTCAGAATTTTTCTTTTGCGTGTCACCTAACTTGTATGAACCTCAAACTACGTATTGGGTTTATCATTGTCTTGCATATTCTGACATAAGCCTGTATAACTAATTTTCTTTTCAAACTATTTACAGTTACTGCATATATGTTAGGGAGCCAACTGTATTAATATTGCCTACATCTACTGAATAAGCTTGGTATCTGTACATCTCCCCTCTCCCGCCCAGCTTGTCTGTGTAGGTCACCTCCACTCTCCCTTTTCCCTTCTTTCGAGTTGTATTCTCATCCCATGTGGTAGAAAGATGGCGGGAAGGTCAGAGTGGGTACCTTAGGCCCTCAATATGTGTACATTGGAGCTTAGCTCTTGTTAACTACGTTAGCATGTAAATTGTCAAGATAACTCTTTCATAAACCTGTTCATTCTGGTGTATATTCTGCTCATCATTGTAAGTGTGGTATATCCTTTTGGCCTAGCCGGTCTCCTTATCTGTTCTTGAAAATGCCTTACATCCCTAGGAGGCAATCCAAAACCCAGAGTAAACTCAAGAAAACTGTCCTAGATCACATCTCACTACTGACCCACTAGGGGCCCGCCAGTTCTCAGGATGAGGACTCCCAATACAGCATCAACTTATATGGTACATCTCTGAAGTATCTCACAGAGTCTACAATGCAGAAGATGTTGATTGCCCAAACTCTCTCCATAACACAGGAGATTCATTGCAGCTCTACTAAACTTCGCAAAGTCATCTCAGAGATTGGTGAGTGTGTCAATACACTAGAACGAAAACATGATCTGTCAACTGACCACACCAGCCTCTTATCATACTCTGAATGCTTATCTGACCAGATTGCTCAATTAGAGTTTAAACTAGCTGACCTGGAGGACAGGTCCTGCAGAAGTAACATTTGTTTCAGGGGCATACCTTGATAACACCCCCTGAGATTCAGGACTTTCTCTCCAACCTATTTAAGGAACTCCTGGGATCGTTTGAAATGCAACCTAACACTCTGGAGAGATGTCACAGAGCTCTTAGGCCCAGATCAATCTCTTCAGAAAAGCCAAGATATGTCATTGTCTGTTTTCACAGTTACAGCTTGAAAGACTGGATACTCCAAGCGGCATTTCATAAGCCACCCATATCTAAGAGATTTGGTGAGGTCCAACTATTGCAGGACCTTTCCCAGCATACTCTTCAACAAAGGAGATTGTTTTCCCCAATAACTGAAGTCCTAAGATGAGAAAATATCAAATACAGATGGGGTTTCCTGATTAAAATAGTAATCACCAAAGAAAACCAGTATCACTGTAACCAGCCTAGGCCAGGGCTTCTCAGTCTTGGAATCTTGGGGCTTACGCCCACCTGCGAGCACTACTCTACCACCCCCTCAGGCTCGGCTCAGAGCCTCTGCTCCAGAATGGCAGATTAAATAGCAAAGACCAAAACGGCCAAGACAACAATCCTCACAGGAAACAGCCTCTTGATTTCTTTTGGGCCTGAACTTGACTGAACCGTACTGATACAGTTGAGAGATCGATAAATATTCTCTTATGGTTCAGTTAGTCTCTCTCCTCCAGTTGAACAGATTTGTTAGTTATCTTCTTATTAACTGTTCTTGGTTTGCTAGAGTTATCCTCTATATTATGTATGTAATATTGATGCTCTTATTTATTCTTTTCTTGCACTTTGAATGTATTTTCTGACCTTGGCTTACACCACTCTGAACTTAAAGCTAATTTTTGGTTACTCAGCCCCGAATGGTCCGCTTGTCCGGCCCCACTTGGTGGACTATTTCCACCACAATATTCTTACTGTTTTTACAGATGTCTTTTATTGAGTTGTATGTTGAAGGTATTACCTATATTCCCTATCCTCATCCCTTCCCTCTTAGAAGCTCTTTCAGTGCCCTTACCTTGTATCCTAAGTAATGGCTAAGGAGAATAATTTAAAGTTCCTCACACATAATGTTAGGGGCCTAAATTCACCAGGCAAAAGAAGTATTTTTCTTAGGTCACTTTCACATCTAAACCCGGATGTGGTCTTCCTCCAGGAGACACACTGGAAAGTGAACGACACTCCTATCCAAACATTATACTAATGTTCTGTTCGCTCCATGTCAGTCCAAATCTAGAGGGGTAGCCATCCTTATCCACAAACGCCTTGTGTCCGAAATTAGATTTATTGAAAGGGACCCTCAGGCTAGGTATCTGATCCTAACGTGTAAGCTTAACCATATTACGTATACACTTGTTTCTGTGTACCTCCCCAACACAGGACAATGCAAATGCCTCCATAGAATCCTCAAGATAGTAGATAAATACAAACAGGGGAAGGTAATTATGGATGGGGACTTCAATTTGGTCTGGGACCCCCTCATGGACAAAAAAAATCAGACCCAACCCTAGAGACAATAGAAATGAGGCCACCTCCTCAAGTTCGGTTATTATGACACATGGCGGGCTTTCCACACCTTAGACAAAGATTTTACACACTTCTTCCACTCGTATTCAGCCTTCTACAGACTGGACTATATCTTCAGTCAGGCCCAAACAGACTACACTACAAAGGTCTCCCATCCATACTGCGTGAATCCCCTAATAAGCCCCGGCCTCCACTTCCGCAAAAGTTTGCGAACGGGCGAACCGGGCGAACCGCCATTGACTTCAATGGGCAGGCGAATTTTAAAACCCACAGGGACTCTTTCTGGCCACAATAGTGATGAAAAAGTTGTTTCAAGGGGACTAACACCTGGACTGTGGCATGCCGGAGGGGGATCCATGGCAAAACTCCCACGGAAAATTACATAGTTGATGCAGAGTCTGGTTTTAATCCATAAAGGGCATAAATCACCTAACATTCCTAAATTGTTTGGAATAACGTGCTTTAAAACATCAGGTATGATGTTGTATGGATCAGGTAGTGTAAGGGTTACACCTGCTTCACAGTGATAGACCAAACTCCCCGTTTAACGCACCGCAAACAACCGCAAACAGTCCATTTGCACAACCGCAAACTCCACATTTACACAAGGTTGGATACCAAGCTAGTCATGTCCCGTTCCTTGTCCTCACTGATGTCATTGAAGGTCTCTTCCTCCACCCAGCCACGTACAACACAAAGGGTCCCCGAAAGGTGACAACAAGCCCCCTGGGACGCCTGTTGTGTTTGGTCTTCCACCTCCTCAAAGCCACCTTCCTCCTCTGACTCCTCTTCTTCAGACTCCTCTCTCTGCGTTGCCTCTCTCTGCGTTATTATAAGGTGTGTTAAGTAGTACTATTCTTATCGGTCGGTCCTCCTACTTCAAATTTGGGGCACTGCGCGTACATTCTACTGTGCCACCAGATATGAGTGGTGCGTTAAGTAGTACTATTCTTATCATTTTAATCCCTGTTATGTCCCCTATCAGGGGACGTGTATATGGCATGGATTTTAGGAACCGGGAGATGGAAAAAGATGCTTGGTCGGTCGTTCCTCCTACTTCAAATTTGGGGCACTGCGCGTGCAATCTACTGTGCCACCAGATGAGTGGTGTGTTAAGAAGTACTAGAAGTACTATTCTTATCAGTTTAATCCCTGTTACATCCCCTATCAGGGGACATGTACATGGCATGGATTTTAGGAACCGGGAGATGGAAAAAGATGCTTGGTTGGTCGGTCCTCCTACTTCAAATTTGGGGCACTGCGCGTGCAATCTACTGTGCCACCAGATATGAGTGGTGTGTTAAGTAGTACTATACTTATCATTTTAATCCCTGTTACGTCCCCTATCAGGGGACGTGTATATGGCATGGATTTTAGGAACCGGGAGATGGAAAAAGATGCTTGGTCGGTCGGTCCTCCTACTTCAAATTTGGGGCACTGTGCGTGCAATCTACTGTGCCACCAGATATGAGTGGTGTGTTAAGAAGTACTATTCTTATCATTTTAATCCCTGTTACCTCCCCTATCAGGGGACGTGTATATGGCATGGATTTTAGGAACCGGGAGAAGGAAAAAGATGCTTGGTCAGTCGGTCCTCCTACTTCAAATTTGGGGCACTGCGCGTGCAATCTACTGTGCCACCAGATAGGAGTGGTGTGTTAAGTATTACTATTCTTATCAGTTTAATCCCTGTTATGTGCCTTTTTTATTGGTTTGGTTTTTGAAGCCACAGTGCTGCACCAGAGGCCAGAAAAATTGATGTTTGTTTCCCAGGCAGAAAGTGCCCTAAAACATTGCGGCTTGAACCCTAGTTGGTGGCGGATAAGTCATGCAAGTCATCCGGCATTCAGAGATAAAATACAGCAGCGTGTGGACCATTTTTAACCCAAGGCAGCTCATCTCATCAGGCCTTTTTTAGTCGAATGTATGGCCCAATGTCAGTCCCTTCGGGATCCATCCCTCAATCATATTATTAAAGGTTAGGTAATCTAGACTTTTTTGACCTAGGCGACTTCTCAGTGACAATACCTCCTGCTGCACTGAAGGTCCTTTCTGACAGGACACTTGAAGTGGGGCAGGCCAGAAGTTCTATCACAAATTGGGATAGCTCAGGCCACAGGTCAAGCCTGCACACCCAGTAGTCAAGGGGTTCATCGCTCCTCAGAGTGTCGAGATCTGCAGTTAAGGCCAGGTAGTCTGCTACCTGTCAGTGGAGTCGTTTTCTGAGGGTGGACCCCGAAGGGCTGTGGCAATGCATAGGACTTAAAAAGCTCTGCATGTCCTCCATCAACAACACGTCTGTAAAGCATCCTGTCCTTGCCGGCGTGGTCGTGGGAGGAGGATTACTTTCACCTCTTCCCCTGTTAGATTTCCGTTGTGCTGTGACATCACCCTTGTACGCTGTGTAAAGCATACTTTTTAATTTCTTTTGGAACAGCTGCATCCTTTCCGACTTGTGGTAATTCGGTAACATTTCAGTAACTTTATGCTTATACCGGGGTCTAGTAGCACGGACACCCAGTACAGGTCATTCAGCTTTTTTATACGAGGGTCCCTCAACAGGCACGACAGAATGAAAGACCCCATTTGCACAAGGTTGGATGCCGAGCTACTCATGTCCTGTTCCTCATCCTCAGTGATCTCACTGAAGGTATCTTCTTCCCCCCAGCCATGTACAACACCACGGGTACCAGATAGGTGACAACGAGCACCCTGGGATGCCTGTTGTGGTTGGTCTTCCTCCTTCTCCTCAAAGTCACATTCCTCCTCTGACTCCTCTTCCTCACAATCCTCTTCCAGCGTTGCCGTTGGTCCAGCAAGCAATGCTGATAAGGCTGTTTCTGGTGGTGATGGTGACCACAACTCTTCCTCTTCACGCTCATCTACGGCCTGATCCAGCACTCTTCGCAGGGCACGCTCCAGGAAGAAAACAAATGGTATGATGTCGCTGATGGTGCCTTCGGTGCGACTGACTAGGTTTGTCACCTCCTCAAAAGGACGCATGAGCCTACAGGCATTGCGCATGAGTGTCCAGTAATGTGGCAAAAAAATTCCCAGCTCCGCAGAGGCTGTCCTAGCACCCTGGTCATACAAATAGTCGTTAAAGGCTTTTTCTTGTTGGAGCAGGCGGTCGAACATTAGGAGTGTTGAATTCCAACGTGTCGGGCTGTCGCAAATCAAGCGCCTCACTGGCATGTTGTTTCGCCGCTGGATATCTGAAAAGTGCGCCATGGCCGTGTAGGAGCGCCTGAAATGGCCACACACCTTCCTGGCCTGCTTCAGTATGTCCTGTAAGCCTGGGTACTTATGCACAAAGCGTTGTACGATCAGATTACACACTTGTGCCATGCACGGCACATGTGTCAACTTGCCCAAATTCAGTGCCGCCACCAAATTTCTTCCGTTATCAGAAACCACTTTGCCGATCTCCAGTTGGTGCTGAGTCAGCCACTGATCCACCTGTGCGTTCAGGGCGGACAGGAGTGCTGGTCCGGTGTAACTCTCTGCTTTCAGGCAAGTCAACCCCAAGACGGCGTGACACTGCCGTATCCGGTATGTGGAATAGTACCTGGGGAGCTGGGGGGGTGCCGTTGATGTGGAGCAAGACGCAGCAGCAGAAGAGGACTCAACCGAGGAGGTTATGGAAGAGGATGGAGTAGGAGGAGTAGAGGAGATGGCAGCAGGCCTGCCTGCAAGTCGTGGCAGTGTCACCAACTCCTCTGCAGAGCCACACATTCCATGCATACCTGCCCTGACCATGCTTTGCAGACCAGGTATCAGTGGTCAGATGGACCCTTGCCCCAACACTGTGTGCCAGACATGCCATTACTTCCTTTTGCACAATCAAGTACAGGTTGGGGATTGCCTTTTGTGCAAAGAAATTTCGGCCGGGTACCTTCCACTGAGGTGTCCCAATAGCTACAAATTTTTTGAACGCCTCAGACTCCACCAGCTTGTATGGTAAAAGCTGGTGGGCTAAGAGTTCAGACAAGCCAGCTGTCAGACGCCGGGCAAGGGGGTGACTTTGTGACATTGGCTTCTTATGCTCAAACATGTCCTTAACAGACACCAGACTGTGGGCTGATGAGCAGGTACTGCTCAAGGCGAGAGACAGAGTGGCGGATGGTTGAGAGGGGGCAAGGAGGACAGCAGTGGTTGACGTGGCTGAAGATGCTGGACCAGGAGGAGGATGGTGGCTTTGAGTTTGTGTGCTGCTTGTACTCATGTGTTGATCCCATAGGCGTTTGTGATGTGCGATCATGTGCCTTCGCAAAGCAGTTGTACCTAGGTGGGTGTTGGACTTCTCAGCTTCTTTTGGCACAGGTTGCAAATGGCATCGCTGTTGTCAGAGGCAGACACACAAAAAAAATGCCACACTGCTGAGCTCTGCGATGACGGCATTCTGGTGGTGTATACTGGGCACAGTATACGCTGTGAGCCTGACACAAAAAAGCAGACTGATGTTTCACAGTCAAAAAAGTTTTTTTTTTTTTTTTTTTTAAATGTACACTACTATTAAACAAGATATGAGTGGTGGCACTGGGCAAGTGGGCACAGTATACGCTGTGAGCCTGACACACACACTGGCAGGCAGGCAACTGCAATTTGATTACACAAGCAGACTGATGTTTCACAGTCAAAAAAGTTTTTTTTTTAAATTTACACTACTGTTACACCAGATGAGTGGTGGCACTGGGCAAGTGGCCACAGTATACGCTGTGAGCCTGGCACACACGCTGGCAGGCAGGCAACTGCAATTAGATTACACAGGGGAAAAAAAGCAGCCTTAAAAAGGGCTTTTTGGGGTGCTGTCCTTACAGCAGAGATCAGAGGAGTCCTTCAGGACTGTATTGGACACTGAATACACTAGCCTAGCTATAGATTTCCCTATTAATCAGCAGCAGCTACACTGTCCCTCCTCTCCCTAAGAATACAGCTTCCGAATGAATCTAAAATGGCTGCTGTCCAGAAGGTAGGAGGGTCTGGGAGGGAGGGTCTGCTGCTGATTGGCTGGAATGTGCCTGCTGACTTTGAGGTACAGGGTCAAAGTATTACTCAATGATGACGAATAGGGGGCGGATCGAACATTGCATATGTTCGCCCGCTGCGTGGCGAACGCGAACATGCTATGTTCGCCGGGAACTATTCGCCGGTGAACTATTCGCGACATCACTACTTACAGGAGTTTATTGAGTTAAATGACAACCAAATGGTTGCTGATAATACCCTATGGGGTGTTCTCAAAGTTTCAATCAGAGGATTAACAAGCAAGCTAATATTAGAAAGGCCCTAGGGTTACCCTTATCCCAAGCTTTCAGCAAGCTAAAAAACCTCAAGAAAATGAACAGAACATCCCCCCACTGCAGTACAAACTAAGGCAATTAGAGACCTAAAAACTAATTTGTAATTTAGAATTAAAATGTACACAACAGCAACTGTTAAAAGTTTAACAGCTATTCTACTATAAGGGCAACAAGGTGATACCCTGCTCGCAAATAGAATCCAAAATAAAGAAAGCATATCCCGCATACAATCCCTGAGACACAAGGGTGAAGCTGCAACCTTACCCAGTCGAATAGGCTCCCTGTTCACCTAATACTATGAGGCAATATACAATATAAAAACTTTAGAATCGCTTGACCCTATACCTAGCATTAATATACAGCAAATCCTCAAGAAGCTTAAACTCCCCACTCTCACTGAGAAACAACAGGATTCCCTCAGGGACCCCATAACGATACAGGAAATTAAGCCAGTTATCCCACATCTCAAGCCCGTTAAGGCACCAGGCCCGGATGGTTTCCCGTCACTATTCTACAAAACCTATAGCCTGGAACTTACTCCGTTACTCCAATGCCTGTATCACCTTGCTGGCCTCCAGGGCTCCTTTCGCAAGGAATTATTGGAGGCCACCATTATTACTATTCCGAAACCAGGCAAGGACCCTTCCTTGTGCCCTAGTTACAGGCCCATCTCTCTCATCAATACCGATATTAAAATTTACTCCAAAATTTTAGCTTACCGCATTTCACTCCTACTCCCCAATCTAATCAATGAGGATCAGGTTGGTTTCATACCTAACCGCGAGGGTCCTGACAACACCAGATGCCTACTCAATATAGTAATGGAGGCTACTAGACTTAACAAACCCTTCTCGGTCATCTCACTAGATGCCAAGAAGGCATTTGACCGGGTTAGGTGGGAATATTTGTGGGAGGTACTGGAGATTTTTTAACTTTCCAAAAGAAACGCAAACCCATATCCAAGCCCTATATTCACACCCCACGGCTAGAGTCAGAGGCCTGGGATTCTACTCGGCCCCTTCTTCCGCTTACTAATGGCACAAGGCAGGGTTGTCCCCTGTCTCCCCTACTGTTTGCCCTTGCTATAGAACCCCTGGCCAAACGTATTCGGCAGGAGCCCACCCTCCAAGGAATCATGTTACATGGCACCTCACACAAGATCGCACTCTTTGCGGACGATATCACAATCTTTTCCTCCTCTCCCAAAGATACTGTCCCATCTCTATTGCCCCTGTTAAAACTATTCAGGGACATGTCCTATTATAAACTGAATCCCACCAAGACAGAAATCTATTCGTAGGGTTTTCCCTCAGATTATATGCAAGACTTTGTACACACCTATGACTTTACCTGGAAACAAGATAATATTAAACATCAAGGGATTTTTATTTCCAACAGTACTACACGACTGTTGGAAATAAGTTATATTCCCCTACTAACGGAACTTAGAACCTTAATGACTAAATGGAATTTCCAGGCTGTCTCGTGGCTGGGCAGGATTGCTGCTCTTAAGATGTCTTTTTTACCAAAATTAACCTATTTGTTCCGTTGCCTTCCTATCAGACTACCAAAGTGTCTGCTGTTACAGTTTCAAAGTGGCTCATAAAACTAATTCCCTAAAACATATGGGGGCATCGCCTCACCATCTGTTATTAGGTGCTATGAAGCAGCCATGCTAACCCACATCTCACAGTGAGGCATTAAAGATATAACGAGCAAATGGAGCACTCTGGAACAGGCATCCTTGCCTAATCGTGTCCAGCTAAGAGACTTAATATGGGTTCCACTTCAATGTCGTCTTATGCTTAATATTGACAACATTATTATTTTAGAATGGCTACATTTATGAGACAAGTTAAGACACTGTGTACCGGGATAGCCCCACACCCGTCTCCCATCCATTCAACCACTGTTCCTCTCCTGGGACTCCTGGATTCCCACACTAATGCTTGGTCTAACTTGGGCCTAACACAGGTTTCTGATTTAATGGTCTCCCACATTCAAAACACTTTTCCCTTGTCGTCCCATATAGCTGGATCACAGGCTGTTCCCCCCAGACTGCAGTTTGAATACACTAGATTTAAGAGTATCCTAAGATCCTGGGGCCTTTACCCAGCATCTTCCCGTCCCTTGACCACCTGGGAAGCCAGGTGGCAGAGAGGTGGGAAACTACACAAGCCTAGGTCTCAGCATTACCTTCTTATGGGGGGGGCTGTTCCTGACCTCAAAGCCTCTCATATCTTAAAATGGGAAGACATTCTACACAACTCTCTTGCCACAAACATGGTCGAGGTCCTTCGACCTTACCTCCAAGGCCATACACTGAACGACTCTCTTTGAGACGTTTTACAAATTACTCTCTCACTGGTATTTTGTGACCGTTAGATCATTTAAACTACACCTAATCCCCACGCCTCTTTGCTGGAGGTTGTGCGGACTTCCAGGTGACTCTCTGCATGTATGGTGGAGTTTTCCCAAACTTAAGTCGACATGGAATATGGCTTTTTTGGCCCTGGCCAGGCTTGGTATTCGGGTACCAAAAGCCCCCAAACAGCGTTACTACACTTAGGGTTACACCCCCTCCTGAAACACCAAAGCTACCTTTGCATTACCTATTTTCTGCTGTAAAGCTAGCTATAGCGAGAGCCTGGAAAAAAGACAGCCTCCGGGTTTGAACTCAATTTTAGACATCATGGCCTATATTAACTCTATGGAGAGCAATGTCTTCTTTGTATTAAATAAACTAGATCTATTTGTATTAATTTGGGAAGTTTGGACCACTACCTATAAATCTAACTGGCAACCTAGGATAACCCTGTAGAGTATCTAGTTACCTTGCTATAAACCCTTTGTCATACTAGAAAATGAGCTTCCCCGTGGAGAACTGACTCCCCTGCCACTCGACTATTTCCGTAGCCGCATCGCTGTTTACATCACTGCCCATCTCCCCCTTACAGATCTGACCATATCCCTCCTTAGAGATCCACCCACCCAGCAATCCCACTGAGGTCATTCCAACAAATTCAGTAACAGATTAAGCAAATTTAAAGGGACACTGAACCCAATTTTTTTTTTTCATGATTCAGATAGAGCATGACATTTTAAGTAACACTTGCTTATTGGAGGATTACATTTACCCACCAATAAGCAAGCATAACCCAGGTTCTCAAACAAAAATGGGCCAGCTCCTATGCATCACATTCCTGCTTTTTAAATAAAGATAGCAAGAGAACAAAGACAAATTGATAATAGGAGTAAATTTGAAAGTTGCTTAAAATTGCATAATCTATCTGAATCATGAAAGAAAAAAATCCCCTCACACACACTGCTATAGGTCATGTATTGAGTCAGTATGTGCACTGGGTGTACTTATCTTTTCTGCAGACTTCTGTATATGACCAGCTGCTTTATCTTGACATGCCTATGGATGCCAACTATGCCTTAATACCCGTGTATGACCCTGCCTGCTCTAGCTTGATCATCAGTTACTTTACTTGCTACCTTAATATCGGTGCATGACCATGCTTGTTCTACTGGACTGTGCCTATTGGAAGTTGCTACTTACCTCTAGATACTTAAAGGGACACTGAACCCACATTTTTTCTTTTGCGATTCAGATAGAGAATGCGATTTTAAGCAACTTTCTAATTTACTCTTATTATCAATTTGTCTTCGTTCTCGTCCTATCTTTATTTGAAAAAGGCATCTAAGCCTTCTTTTTGATTCAGACCTCTGGACAGCATTTTTTTGGTGGATGAATTTATCCACCAATCCGCAAGGACAACCCAGGTTGTTCACCAAAAAAGGGCCGGCATCTAAACTTACATTCTTGCATTTCAAATAAAGATACCAAGAGAATAAAGAAAAATTGATAATAGGAGTAAATTAGAAAGTTGCTTAAAATGTCATGCTCTATCTGAATCACAAAATAATTTTTTTGGGTTCAGTGTCCCTTTAACCCTTTGAGTGCTAAGCACTTTCCCACCTGGGTGCTAAGGTTTTTTTAAAGGGTTTTTTATTTTATATTTTTAAAACTATTTTTTTTTTTACTTTTTTTATTTATTTCATTTATTTATCCCCAAGACTTACACTGTTGGAAAGGTTAGGCGATTACCTTTCCAACCTTGGGTCTTGGGGTCTGTAGCTGCTTAGATGCCTGAGATACAGGCTTCTAAGCAGCATGCCCCCTGCTCCTATATTTAACATTGTTAATGTTAAATAAAGTTGCATGGTGACGTCATCACGTTATTGTGCGTGACATCACCACGCAAAACGGGAAGCCCCGGCGATGCCTGTCATTATGCAGCACCGATCGCCGGGTTGGAGCCCCCATATCTCTCTCAAATTGGGAGAGTGCTAGTTACGGCTCTGAGCCGTCATTAGCACCAGAGTGGGAAATTCTGTGATGGCTCAGAGCCGTCATTAGCACTCAAGGGGTTAAATACCTGTGTACGAACCTGCTGGCTTAACTAGATTGTGGCTGCTGTATACTGCTACAAGTTAAAGGGAAACTGAACCCAATTTTTTTCTTCCGTGATTCAGATAGAGCATGCAATTTTAAGTAACTTTCAAATTTACTCCTATTATCAATTTTTCTTTGTTCACTTGCTATCTTTATTTGAAAAAGAAGGCATCTAAGCTTCTTTTTGGGTTCAGACCTCTGGACAGCACTTTTTTATTGGTGGATGAATTTATCCACCAATCAGCAAGAACCCAGGTTGTTCACCAAAAATGGGCCGGCATCTAAACTTACATTCTTGCATTTCAAATAAAGATACCAAGAGAAAGAAAAAAATTTGATAATAGGAGTAAATTAGAAAGTTGCTTAAAATTTCATGCTCTTTCTGAATCACGAAAAAACATTTTTGGGTTCAGTATCCCTTTAAATATGTTGCTGGCAGGATACCTGTGTTATTTCTTTGCTGTGTCTGCGGAACTGTTTCCTAGCACTCTACATTTCCCGCAGTATCTCTTGAGTCAGCAATCGTATTGGCAATTTTCTAAACGGATTATATTTAATCTGATTATTCAAGCATTGCGGTACCTCTTGTTCCATTTAGCCTATTTGCAATTAACTTGACTAACTGTGAAAGGACTTTACGCCAAAATTACACTACCGATTGTTCTAGTTACCCAGTTTGCACTTCACTGGGCTTTTGTATCTTATTTGGTTTAGCTTTGTAGTACCTCTTATACTAGCACCCGTCTGCCATTCAGGCAACTGATGTTTCATAATATGATTGTGTCTTAAAAGGATATGAAACCAATTTTTTTTTTTTTTTTTTTATGATTAAGATAGTGCAGGGGTTTTCAAAGTCTTACACAGTGGGCATCCCCTTTGGTGACTATTTCAAGATGACCCCCCTCCTATAGATATTATTACATTTTAGAAAGAATACCTATTGAAATGCATGTAGTTTATTTATTGAAATTGCAGAAATTTGGCAATTTGAAGAAATATCACACATAAAAACACACTCTGAAGAACATACAAAAAAAAATTATTTCAACATTAATTTTAATCACTAGGCAAGCATAGCTGTGCATGTACAGTAGTGATTAAACATTTTCATTTTAACATTTCCCTTTAAGCAGCATGAATATTATGCTTCGCTGGATGCTGCCCTCATTCATACTCACCAGGGCCTTGAATCTCAGATAAGATAATTGTCACTACGTTTTCTTTACAAGATAAATTTAGTTAACTTATATAAGGGTTATATGTTGGAAGTTTGCGTGCTGGGTCCCTGTCACTAAAACAGTGATAGTCACCCAGTATTATTCAAAGAGCTGCAATGACAACCCAGAGGGTCCAAAATGGTCCCACTATAAGTTTAACCCTCAAAATACAACAGCAACATTTTAGCCTCCTTTGCAGAGACAGTATACATCCATTTATTTATGTGTACCACATAATAGCACCCCAGTCACATCCACTGTCCCCAGAGAAGACTACCCAGCCAGTCCCCAGTCCATCTTCCTGCCGTTTAGTGAGTTAACTTTTACCTACCCTGCAGTAAAATAAAAAAATGTATCACAAGCATTCTGCCAGCAAAAAGTTATATCTGCAACTGTGCTATCAAAAAGTGGCCGTAGGAGGGGTCGGAGTTAGCTGCCGAGCTGTGCAGTAGCATTAGAGGAGAGCTCTGTTAATTTTACAACAGTTTAACTAAAAACCCATCTAAGGGTAGTTAATTACAACTCTTTCCACTAATACCCACATAACTGGCCTACAGAGATTATATTTTGCCACCTGGGTCGCCTGAATAACAGGACTCCCTGAACAACTTGGAGACATCCGATACTACTTCCAGTCACGGCCTATACTCCACCTGAGGTCTCACATCTGAACCTACCTGAGTAAGAACCTGACAGTAGCTCCGGAGGGTCGGGGCTCCGCTCCAGAGCAATATTTGCTGCTACTGCAGGGTGGGTGACCTGTGAAAAAGAGCACAAGGGAACTGGCCCCACAAGAACGTTTATGATTGAGGCCTAGCGATTTCAAAAAGTCCAGCGGTGACGCCGCATTGGATCCAAGCCTCACGCCAGCTTGCCGGGTTGTGGTGAGAGCTGCTCCGTGAGCCCACATGATTTCCTAGTTGTCTCCCCCCTGGGGGCCCTAATTCGGCCGGCTGTTAACGGAGTGGCGCAAACTGCACCATCTTGACCCCTCCTCCAACAATGAAGGCCTGTCTGATGCAGGAATCCGGGACGGGGTACCGGCTATGTTTCTGAAGACAGAGGATCCGACCTGTGGTTGCTGGTTTCAGAGTCCAGAGCCTGCCCTCTGGCCCTGCAGTTCAGTCACACCCGAGATCAAATCCTTCTTAGTAAAACCGGAGGCCACAAGTTTGAAAAGGCAGCTGAATCACAGAAGAAACAATGCTGAGACTTTTGCTAAATGGTGTGATCTACCCCACACTACACATATACAGTGTGAGGGGGACCCTTGTTTCTCTAAGCCTGCACCCTTACACTACTGCATTCTTGTATAACTCGCATAGGGCCCCAATATTACAGTTTCACTGAGGGTGTACACACTCCATCCATGTGATAAGCTCGCTATACATAAAGCAGCTCAAGCATTCAAACTTCTGGACAGCATAGTATATTGATAATAAATACTTTTACCGGTCCACCTCTCGAAACACAGTACTACCATTTCCACTGTGTGAATTGACAGGGGTTCACTGCACTTTTGATGCTGTACTTTATATGAGTGGTAACCCTTGGGAAGCCTCTTCTACACAGTGAACCCTACAACATATGCCACAAGGCACTGGATTCTATCTATACGCAAGTAGCCACCTATTACTAGTCATAGGGGACCCTCTAAGGGTATACTATTTGCTATTCCTGCTTGAGTAGTGTCTTGTACTGTAATATAAGTAATTAATCTTTCAGAATTTTGCTTTTGCGTGTCACCTAACTTGTATGAACCTTAAACTATGTATTGGGTTTATCATTGTCTTGCATATTCTGACATAAGCCTGTATAACTAATTTTCTTTTCGAACTATTTGAGGTTACTGCATATATGTTAGGGGACAACTGTATGGATATTGCCTACATCTACTAAATAAGCTTGGTATCTGTACACCTCCCTGCTCCCGCCCAGCTTGGCTGGGTGGGTCACCTCCACTCTCCCTTCTTTCGGTTATATTCTCTTTTTACCCAGGGTGAGAGGCTAGGGGTCAGGAATTTTTATACAGGTGTATTTGTTGTATTTACTCCCATTCATACGCTAGTAGTGTCTACACCACTTTGCTCCTAGATCGGGTTTTACCTACCACCTGGTTTTTGTGGCTTTCAAAGAGGATCTTCCTCATCCAATGTGGTAGCAAGATGGCGGGAAGGTCAGAGTGGGCACCTTAGACCCTCAGTATGTGTACATTGGAGCTTAGCTCTTGTTAACTATGTTAGCATGTAAATTGTCAAGATAACTTTCATAAACTCCATAACACAGGAGATTCATCGCAGCTCTGAAGAACTTTGCAAACTCATCTCAGAGATTGGTGAACGTGTCAATACACTAGAACGAAAACATGATCTGTCAACTGACCACACCAGCCTCTTATCATACTCTGAATGCTTATCTGACCAGATTGCTCAATTAGAGTTTAAACTAGCTGACCTGGAGGACAGGTCCCGCAGCGGCAGAAGTAACATTTGTTTCAGGGGCATACCTCGATAACACCCCCTGAGATTCAGGTCTTTCTCTCCAACCTATTTAAGGAACTCCTTGGATCGTTTGAAATGCAACCTAACACTCTGGAGAGATGTCACAGAGCTCTTAGGCCCAGATCAATCTCTTCAGAAAAGCCAAGATATGTCATTGTCTGTTTTCACAGTTACAGCTTGAAAGACTGGATCCTCCAAGCAGCATTTCATAAGCCACCTCTATCTAAGAGATTTTTTGAGGTCCAACTATTGCAGGACCTTTCCCAGCATACTCTTCAACAAAGGAGATTGTTTTCTCCAATAACTGAAGTCCTAAGACGAGAAAATGTCAAATACAGATGGGGCTTCCTGATTAAAATAGTAATCGCCAAAGAAAACCAGAATCACACTGTAACCAGCCTAGGCCATGGCTTCTAACTCTTGGAATCTTGGGGCTTACGCCCACCTGCGAGCACTACTCTACCACCCCCTCAGGCTCGGCTCAGAGCATCTGCTCCGGAATGGCAGATTAAAGAGCAAAGACCAAAACGGCCAAGACAACAATCCTCCTCACAGGAAAAAGTCTCTTGATTTATTTTGGGCCTGAACTTGACTGAACCGTTCTGATACAGCTGAGAGATCGATAAATATTCTCTTATGGTTCAGTTAGTCTCTCTCTTCCAGTTGAACAGATTTGTTAGTTATCTTCTTATTAACTGTTCTTGGTTTGCTAGAGTTATCCTCTATATTATGTATGTAATATTGATGCTCTTATTTATTCTTTTCTTTCAGTTTAAATGTATTTTCTGACCTTGGTTTACACCACTCTGACCTTAAAGCTAACTTTTGGTAACTCAGTGCCGAATGTTCCGCTTGACAGGCCCCATTTGGTGGACTACTTTCACCACAATATTCTTACTGTTTTTACAGATGCCTTTTATTGAGATGTATGTTGAAGGTATTACCTATATTTCCTACCCCCATCCCTTCCCTCTTAGAAGCTCTTTCAGTGCCCTTACCTTGTATCCTAAGTAATGGCTAAGGAGAATAATTTAAAGTTCCTCACACATAATGTTAGGGGCCTAAATTCACCAGGCAAAAGAATCAGACAGACCCAACCCTAGAGACAATAGAACTGAGGCAACCTCCCTAAAAGTCAGATCGCTCATGCTCAAGTTCGGTTATTATGACACATGGCGGGCTTTCCACACCTTAGACAAAGATTTTACACACTTCTCCCACTCGTATTCAGCCTTCTCCAGACTGGACTACATCTTCAGTCAGGCCCAAACAGACTATACTACAAAGGTCTCCATCCATACTGCGTGAATCCCCTAATAAGCCCCGGCCTCCAACGTGGACTATGCCAAATAACATGCTAGCAGATATCCCCTTTCGGGAAGCATTGAGGAAAGACTTATAGGAGTTTATTGAGTTAAATGACAACTAAACGGTTGCTGATAATACCCTATGGCGTGTTCTCAAAGTTTCAATCAGAGGATTAACAAGCAAGCTAATATTAGAAAGGCCCTAGGGTTACCCTTATCCCAAGCTTTCAGCAAGCTAAAAAACCTCAAGAAAATGAACAGAACATCTCCCCCACTGCAGTACAAACTAAGGCAATTAGAGACCTAAAAACTCATTTGTATTTTAGAATTAAAACGTACACAACAGCAAATGTTAAAAGTTTAACAGCTATTCTACTATAAGGGCAACAAGGTGATACCCTGCTCGCAAATAGAATCCAAAATAAAGAAAGCATATCCCACATACAATCCCTGAGACACAAGGGTGAAGCTACAACCTTACCCAGTCGAATAGGCTCCCTGTTCACCTCATACTATGAGGCAATATACAATATATAAACTTTAGAATTGCTTGACCATATACCTAGCGTTAATATACAGCAAATCCTCAAGAAGCTTAAACTCCCCACTCTCACTGAGAAACAACAGGATTCCCTCAGGGACCCCATAACGATACAGGAAATTAAGCAAGTTATCCAACATCTCAAGCCCATTATGGCACCAGGCTCGGATGGTTTCCCATCACTATTCTACAAAACCTATAGCCTGGAACTTACTCCGTTACTCCAACGCCTGTATCACCTTGCTGGCCTCCAGGGCTCCTTTCGCAAGGAATTTGTGGAGACCACCATTATTACTATTCCGAAACCAGGTAAAGACCCTTTCTTGTGCCCTAGTTACAGGTCCATCTCTCTCATCAATACCGATATTAAAATTTACTCCAAAATTTTAGCTAACCGCATTTCACTCCAACTCCCCAATCTAATCAATGAGGATCAGGTTGGTTTTATACCTAACCGCGAGGGTCCTGACAACACCAGATGCCTACTCAATATAGTAATGGAGGCTACTAGACTTAACAAACCCTTCTCGGTCATCTCACTAGATGCCAAGAAGACATTTGACCGGGTTAGGTGGGAATATTTGTGGGAGGTACTGGAGATTTTTTAACTTTCCAAAAGAAACACAAACCCATATCCAAGCCCCATATTCACACCCCACGGATAGAGTCAGAGGCCTGGGATTCTACTCGGAACCTTTCCCGCTTACAAATGGCACAAGGCAGGGTTGTCCCCTGTCGCCCCTACTGTTTGCCCTTGCTATAGAACCCCTGGCCAAACGGATTCGTTAGGAGCCCACCCTCCAAGGAATCATGTTACATGGCACCTCACACAAGATTGCACTCTTTGCGGACGATATCACAATATTTTCCTCCTCTCCCAAAGATACTGTCCCATCTCTATTGCCCCTGTTAAAACTATTCAGGGACATGTCCTATTATAAACTGAATCCCACCAAGACAAATCTATTCGTGGGGTAATCCCTCAGATGATATCCCCTTGTCGTCCCATATAGCTGGATCACAGGCTGTTCCCCCCAGACTGCAGTTTGAATACACTAGATTTAAGAGTATCCTAAGATCCTGGGGCTTTTTATTATTATTATCGGTTATTTATAGAGCGCCAACAGATTCTGCAGCGCTAACAACGTCTTCCCGTCCCTTGGCCACCTGGGAAGCCAGGTGGCAGAGAGGTGGGAAACTACACAAGCCTAGGTCTCAGCATTACCTTCTTATGGATGGGGCTGTTCCTGACCTCGAAGCCTCTCATATCTTAAAATGGGAAGACATTCTACGCAACTCTCACGCCACAAACGTGGTCCAGGTCCTTTGACCTTACCTCCAAGGCCAAACACTGAATGACTCTCTTTGAGGCGTTTTACAAATTACTCTCACTAGTATTTTGTGCCCGTGAGATTATTTAAACTACACCTAATCCCCACGCCTCTTTGCTGGAGGTTGTGCGGACTTCCAGGTGACTCTTTGCATGTATGGTGGAGTTTTCCCAAACATAAGTCGACATGGAATACGGCTTTCTTGACCCTGGCCTGGCTTGGTATTCAGGTACCAAAAGCCCCCAAGCAGCGTTACTACGCTTAGGGTTACACCCCCTCCTGAAACACCAAAGCTACCTTTGCATTTTCCTATTTTTTGCTGTAAAGCTAGCTATAGCAAGAGCCTGAAAAAAAAAAAAGAAAGCCCTCCAGGTTGGAACTCAATTTTAGACATCAAGGCCTATATTAACTCTATGGAGAGCAATGTCTTCTTTGTATTAAACAAACTAGATCTATTTGTATTAATTTGGGAAGTTTGGACCACTACCTATAAATCTAACTGGCAACCTAGGATAACCCTGTAGAGTATCTAGTTACCTTGCTATAAACCCTTTGTCATACTAGAAAATGAGCTTCCCCTTGAAGAACTGTCTCCCCTGCCGCTCGGCTATTTCCGTAGCCGCATCGCTGTTTACATCACCGCCCATCTCCCCCTTACAGATCCGACCATATCCCTCCTTATAGATCCACCCAGTAATCCCACTGAGGTCATTCCAACAGATTCAGTAACAGATTAAGCAAATTTAAAGGGACACTGAACCCAATTTTTTTCTTTCAGGATTCAGATAGAGCATGACATTTTAAGTAACTTTCTAATTTACTCCTATTATCATTTTTTCTTCGTTCTCTTGCTATCTTTATTTTAAAAGCAGGCATGTAAATCTTAGCAGTCAGCCCATTTTAGGTTCAGCACCATAGATAGCACTTGCTTATTGGAGGATTACATTTACCCACCAATAAGCAAGCATAACCCAGGTTCTCAAACAAAAATGGGCCGTCTCCTATGCATCACATTCCTGCTTTTTAATAAAGATAGCAAAAGAACAAAGACAAATTGATAATAGGAGTAAACTAGAAAGTTGCTTAAAATGGCATGCTCTATCTGAATCATGAAAGAAAGAAAAATGGGTTTTGTGTCCCTTTAATAGTGTAAAATGCAATATTTCATATGGCAGTTAACCCTTTGAGTGTTGGGGGTGCTATATCTGTACTTCACCCTATAGGTTATAGCCCCTTGGTGGGAGAGTGCAGAAGATTAATTTAAGATGAAATTTTGGGTCAGTTCAGGTCTAAGAGGAACATTTGCAAAACATTGAAACTACAGTGTGTAGAAAAATGTAAATTTGAAGAGCATACATTAATAAAACTACAAAGGGATAGCTTTCTCATCTCATAAACACTTTGTCAGTCTAACTATCCCACCAAAAGGTCAGAAATAATTTGTAAAAAACACAGCACTTCTAAAAACTATATTTAAAACTTAAAATAATTTAAACATGCTATACATATGGATGAGAGTTTACATCTACATATTTCAATCTTTTTAGAATGAGAAAAGCATTCATAACATTCTACTTGGCACAGTACCATGACGGACGCACTGAGGCTGCTGTATGCAGGTATAGCCACTGCACGATGTATGGCCCGTGACATCACTGAGCACTCCCCAGTCCCAGGTGGCCGGTATTCGCTATTTATTGGTTCTCAGTGCCCACTATACTACTAAAGTCACAGTAGGAGGATTACTGGACTGTCTGCCTGGTGGTGTCAGTCACAACTTTTCTGCTCTTCACACACTTCTGCAGCTGCCCCAGCCCAGCCTCTGCCGGCCCACCAGGATTTTTCCCAGTATCCCAATTCAGCCCTGATTAGCAATTCAGCACTTATGTGTGGCACAGACAGGAATTACTAATCCTCCAGCCACTCTGTGATAGCACAGCTGCAACTATATAACTTTTTTCTGGCAGGATGTCCTTCCTTCACATGTAGCAAGGCACAGTCCTCCCTTCTAGCCATTTGTACTTAGGGCCACACAATGATCTTAACTGCACCGCAATCACGTTCAGAAGGCAGTCAGTCAAGCGCCAAAAAATGTTGCGCACACTACTCTCAGAGCTACTCACTCAGGAAGCAGTCAGGTGCCAAAGAAATGTTATGCATTAAAAAACAACACTTCGGCTCCTGCTCTCGCCCTCACCCTTAAGAACACTGGTGCCCCCCTGGGGAGGCGCGCCACACAGTTTGGGAACCACTTAGATAGTGCATACAATTTAAGACAACTTTCCAGTTTGCTTCGGTTATCAACTTTGCATAATTCTCTTGGTTTTCTTTATTGAAGGAGCAACAATGCACTAATGGTAGCTAGATAAACACATGGGTGAGCCGATGACAAGAATATATGTGCAGCAACCAATCAACAGCTAGCTCCCAGCATTACATTACTGCTCCTAAGCCTACCTAGGTATGTGTTAAAAAGAAAAGGAACACCAAGAGAAGGAAGCAAATTATATATAGAAGTAAATTAATACAAATGTATGCTCTGTCGTGAAATAAAAACCGTGGGCTTCAATCCCTTTAATCTGCATGTCTTTCATGAAACTCTAGCCTTCAATTGCTTACTGTAAGCAACTGCTAAAGTCATTGTTCCTTTTGTTTTTGGAGCAAAAAGTATATCACTATGTTCCTGCTTTTTTCCATATAAAAGTGTCCTTACAGTCTGGTGTGTATACAGGTTTTGCCATTTTATTGAATGTATAGCCACACATACCATGAAAAAACAAAACATTTATGGCAGCTCATTGTTTGGCCAAACTTCTAAATAGTAACAAAAAATGTGGCACCTTGACCTAAAATAGGAGCAAAAATAATAAACTTAGAACTAATGTTCAAAACAAGCAACCTTATCTAACACCAGTCAGTTGAGATTGATCAAATTCCAAGCATCATTAAGAATTCTGCAGTTAGACAAATCTCTCAAAATCCTATTGTCCTATGAAACTAATACATTAAGATGAAACAAGCTATCTCATGCTTTATTGAATAAGCTTCCTGTAATAACATAAGAATTGGAAGATTTGTCTCGCTTGAGTGTTATGGATATATGAGAGTGAGACTTTTGGCTGACATCCCACAATTAGAAAGGCTTCAGTAAAGTCACAGCATGACGAGCACCCTTGTACCAAAAGATGTACTGACTGACTCGCTGGAGCATAACTCACAATAATTCAAGTGCTCAAAGGACGACACAAACTCTTGCAGCGTTTCAGCTTTGATCCCTGCAGCAATAAAAGAAACACATAGACAAAAAGATGATTGTCTGTGAGTTGCGTGAAATTGAGATTTTGTGTTAAAAGTCTGGAGGTCCTCCAAAAAGATAGGCATTTGAGTAGGAGGAATTTTCCCTCAGAAGACAGACGGGAGGCATACTTGCTGCCTTTGCGTCTCAAAACAGGAAACCGAACTTTAACTCAAGAAAAATACAACTGCATCTTGCAGATTATGATATAACACACGAACTGTTCTCATTCAATTATTCTGATAAAACAACTTTACAATACTAACTATAACCCCGGGTTTAATTGTCGGTTGGTTTGAAACGGTCCCAGTAACCAAATCGCTCAGTCTTTTGCTCGGAGCAGCTTGTTAAACTCAGTGAAAGGGCACGAAGCAGTAGGTTAAGCAGAGTAAAGGGGTTAACAATGCTGTAGTTGCCGATAGCAGCCAACAGGTTGCAGCGTTCCCCGCTCGGCGGCCCGGCCTTCCCTCTCTAGCCTGTTTGAGCCTCCTCCTGTTTGCACGCAAAGAGCCCCCTCCGCCGGCCGCCCTTTGCCTCGCCTCCTCCCTGCATGTCCGGGATAGGCGGCTCCCAACCCCGCGGGCGCCTGGGCTGTGTGCGCGGCTCACAGGGGGCTGCGAACTCCACGTCAGACATGCCCGGAGACTAAGGGCCGATACAGGCAGCCAAAACAGAGACCACCCTCGGCCTCCACCTCAAGGTGAGTGGGGAAGAAGCACGGAGGAAGGGTGGAAAACAAAACTAGACTGGAGAGAGGGAGGGAGGCAAGTCAAACGTGGGGAAGGAGAGAGGAGGAGAAACTGGGAAGGAGGGACGTTGAAGAGAGCGAGAAGAGAAACTAGAGGGTGGTGGAGGGGAACTGCACAGCAAACAGGAGGGAACAGACTGGAGGGTGAAGAGGGACACTGGTCAGAAGGAGGTGGAGGAACTGAAAGCTAGGAGAGAAACTAAATATTAATGAGAAATGTGATACAAATGATAAGGACGGCGTGAGAACTGCAAAACGTGGCTGAGAGTTGGACGTTACAGAGTGAAAGAAGACAAGAAGGGCAACTGGGTGCACAGAGGGTAGCCAGGTGCTTGTTACTGAGGTATCCGTGCACTGGAGCCTGTTTACTTCGTTTCCTATCTGCGTCCGCTCTTCACATGAGTTATTTATTTATACACTGTTTTCGCAATGGAAGTTGATTCTTGGCAAGTGAAGGAGTAGAGCAACAGCAACACATTTTTCTGGGACTCCTCAGATGTAGGTAAGGGAGCTGACTTTTGGTGGCACGAGACCTGGGAAATAAGTGCACCCATAGCCCAGTTGATCTCTATTAATGATAATTAATGTAACCCTTTGGTTGCCTGATATGTGTTGCAGCTATTTCTGGCAGCCAATAGGTTAAAGAAAAATGCAATCTGCATATCTTATTGTGGCGATTGCTTTATTGATAATGCAGTCAATAACTTTTATCAGTTTCAGTAAAAAAATGGCACATTACAAAAATAAACTAAACATTCTAAGATCCATTATTCAATGCTAACCCAGGCCAATAATTCCTGAAATAATCAAATTAGAACCCAGTATTTCTGGATCCACAGCTTCAGCCGATTTAATTGCAATATTAATAAAGATCAGTCTGATATTGACGTAAATAGCTTTTTGCCATATTGAAAGAGATGATGTTTATTTCCTCTCATGACAGCAGGGGTGGGACTGAATCTACTTGTTGCACGTCATTAAGAAATACTTGCCAAACATTGCAGTTTTCATGACTTATATTAGATTTGCGTTTTTTTCCACATATTCTGCACGTTGGCAGCTGTTAACCACTTCAAATATGTTATAACCCTATTGGAGGTCTAATTGGTTGCTTCTAAGGATTGTTTGGATTGTACAGAAGTGGGTGTGTCATGAGGCGATCCAGAGATCTCATCGCAGTCGTCTTCCTTTTAGATCCAGAAAATAAAATATTTACAAGTCCTTTCACACGTTTAAAAGCAGGACAGAGCCTGCGTCCTGTTCAAAGTCCCAAACGATAGTTTTCACTTTTTTCTTTTTGTGAAATCTATTTTTATCACATGCGTTTATTGGAAGTGTTTGCATAAACCAGTTTACTGTATCTTGTTTTCTTCATTGCAGTGAGTAGTCATATGTGTTTGCAATCACTAGTTGTGGGAGGGAAGGATGAAAAAAAAACACATCGTTTCTGAGTATATTCTGTGCTGCAAACATTTGCAAGATGTTGCATAAATAATTTCCTAGTCAGATCTGGTGGTAACATTGAAATTTATTCTTAACACTTGTGTTTCTTTAGTTTAGAGAGGGTTGAAATACATTGCATATGAATTTCAAATTCATTGCTTCTAATGGTCAGGTTAGTTAATATTGCTAATCCTTATTCTTATCCAGTCTATGAAATGTACACAAGATTACATATAGTGTATTTAAGGTTTTTGATGCATCCAATTCTGTACTGGAATTCAGCATGCTTAGCTATCACATAAAACCTGCAAGAACACTGCAAATGATATTTCATGGATGATTGGCAAACATAATGCTTCTTTTTTTTATCCAAGCAGTATAACTTCATTTAGTCTAATTCCACAATATTCTGGTGTTATTTTAAATAGTTATGTGAGTTTTAAACCTAAACATTCAGATTTTATCGGTATATAAAACCCAAAGGCCTTTTGTGTTTCTTGTCTAAAGTGTAGACTAAACCAGCATATCCTAGGCTTTCTTGAATGCACTTATCCCTACCATCTCTATTTAAAGTCTATACCATGAATCAACCACCCTTTCTGTAACTGCTAACACAAATTATACCTGGACCTGCCATTCTTGTGACTACTTTGTTCTAGTATTGCTATTTTAATATTCTTGCTTTAGAGATTATACTAGGGTTCTATTCTTACTCAACCTTTTAAACTCTTACTTAACTTTCTTTGTATTTTTTTATTGACACAATAATATTTGAAAGTTTACACTAAAACAACACTGCAACCAATAACTGAAACGTTAGAATATCAACACATTTTCTTCTTAAAGGGATATTGTTCTCAAATATTTATCAAGCATATGACAGTCAGCAGCAATTGCACATGTCAATTTTTTATTTATTTTTTTGCCTGAAAAATGCTATGTAAAAGCTGTGTAAATTTAAACTGAGACTAATACAGCAGTATCTGCTGTAAACCTACTGCTTTATGCTTATTGGCTGATATTGACAGCTTTATTGGTGGTGAGGGACACATCTCTACAAGTACAACAAAAAAACATTGTTTTATTCAGGACAGAAACTTTAGTTTTTTTGTGTGGATTTTTTTTTTGTATTTTTAAACAAAGGAAAAATTACTACTTTGTCCCTATTATATATCTTTCAGTTTAGTTGTTTTAAATTTAAGACATTATTTCATTATAATAAGTAATGAAATATGTTGCACAATGAGATACATATACAGTATGTAAGTCTGTTTTCCTATATATGAGACTCATTGTCGGATTTAATCCAACCTATAAAAAACGAATAATTTGTTTTACATTTGTGATTTTATATCACTATGTTTATTATCAATAAGCACCGTAACAAAAGATGAGCTAGGATATAAAGGAAGAAGAAACTCTTGCTTTGTAGAAGGCTATTCAGGGTTCTTAATTATTCTATATACCCAGGAACAGCATGAAAAATGTAATTGCACTGCAAGTTTCTTATATGCCATATTAGTAAGTTGCAGATCTGAATTGTAAATTGTTCATTAGTAATACCACAAAATGTATATTTATTTCCTGTGATATCATCAGTATTCTTTTTTTAAATAATAGATCCCTTGTTTAAATCATGAGTTTGGCTGTGGGGGTGGCAGATGTATATAATTAAAGTATCTCTGCACTGGCAGAAATTATGCTTTATGTAATGCTTTAAATTCATACGTGCCTTTGGATCTGTTATGCTTATCTACAACTGAATGTTATCATTCGCTTTTGTTTCCATGCGTAACCCTCCTTTCTGGATTGTAAACTTCCATGGACAGAGCTCTCAATACTTGTTACATATATTAAGCAATTATAATTATTAACATTTTTTGAACAACTTTAGTTTAAATATTAGAAATAAATTGTAGTTGAATTCATAACTTCTTTTACAACAATTATCAGAACCCTCACTGGTTATAAATAACAAAGTTTAACCCCCCTCCCAGTTAGAGGGTTTCCATGCAATTACTTAATATACTCTTGGCAGTCAGTCGGTTAATATCAGGTCTAACTTGCTCATTCACACATTTTGGTTAATGTTACAGTGTAGGAGTTTTTTTTTCTGACAGACTAAACAATGGCCAGAACAATGGAATGTGAATGTATTACTATAGCATAGTATCTAGTATTTCAGTTGACTTTTCATTTCTTTTATTTCAGGGAATATTTCCCAATGGACCCCAAAGACCTTTTAAAGGCCTCTAATGGATCACCAGCTTTGAAGAGTGGACATTTCAGTGGCAAGGCGGGAAATGTGATTGATTTCTTTACAAGTTATAGGGGAGGAGCCAGTGTCACTACATCTTGCCCAACCCAACCTGCTTCACAGTCAGACACCAGGCAACAGCAGCAGCAGCAGCAGCAACAGCTGCCTGTAACTGGGGATTCAACTAATGGATTAGGTAGTGTGCCTCAGCCAGACCTGTCCAAGGCAGTCTCCCTCTCAATGGGACTCTATATGGGGGAGCAAGAAACAAAAGTGATGGGTAACGAGCTTGGTTTTCAACAACAAGCACAGCTTGGGGTTTCTGCAGGAGAAACAGACTTCAGGCTGCTGGAAGAGAGCATTGCTAGCCTGCAAGCTAAATCATCTTCAGAGAAGGGTCAAGAAGGCTCAGAAGACAAAAGGGGATTTTTTTCATGTGATCTGCCTACCCAGTCAAGTCCTTCAATGCAGGGTCAGGGTGGCAGCATTGGGAACAACAATCTGTTGTTTCCAAAAGACCAAAGCACCTTTGACCTTTTACAAGATCTGGATCTACCCCCAGACTCACCTAAGGATGCTAAGGGCAGTCCCTGGAGGTTGGATCCTCTCTTTGATGAGGATGATGATGTGGGATTGCTGTCCCCTTTGGCTGTTGATGACCCCTTCCTCATGAGGGCTGAATCTAGTGAAGATTGTAAACCTCTAATCCTGCAGGACTGCATACCCAAAACAGGCGATCGCGGTGGAGATATTTTGTCCAATCCAGAACAACAGGTGTCTCAAGTAAAGACAGAAAAAGAGGACTATATAGAGTTGTGTACCCCTGGTGTTGTGAAGCAGGAAAAATTTGGCCCTGTCTACTGTGGAGGCCGATTTCCTGGTCCAAGCTTGTATAGTAATAAAGCTTCTGCCATCTCTGTCCATGGGGTCAGCACTTCTGGGGGGCAAATCTACCACTATGACTTAAATACTTCATCTGTCAACCAATCACAACAGGATCTTAAGCCTATCTTTAGTATAATCCCAACTCTGACATCCCTTTCAGAAACCTGGAATAGGACCCATGGGAATACAGATGACAATGTGGCATCCCCAGGGAATGTAAATTACTCTAACAGATCTGTATTTTCCAATGGCTACACAAGGTAAACTATTTGCTTTATTAAAAAAAAAAAAAAAGAGCTTCTAAATATTTGAAAAGTATATAAAACTCTTGAAGACCACTGTTATGCCTGTTTTATTTATTATCTTA
This sequence comes from Bombina bombina, assembly GCF_027579735.1. Taxonomy (NCBI): domain Eukaryota; kingdom Metazoa; phylum Chordata; class Amphibia; order Anura; family Bombinatoridae; genus Bombina; species Bombina bombina. The sequence continues at coordinate 421,751,695 of NC_069504.1, forward strand.
CTAAAGCAGTTATATCAATTCTCCTTTTTCTAGTTTTGCATTTGTGAGGTGATGTTTTTTTCCATGTCTACTGAAATTAAAGTAAACAATTATGCGAAGTTAATGCTGGTGCTTCAATAACTTGTTTCCTTTTTAAAGATAATCTATTTTACAGGGTTCTGTTTGTATAGAGGAATTATAAATTATTAGGAACGAGTGTATGTTAGAACTGTAAATATAATTTCAGTATACCCCTCCTACTTTTGGAGTTAATGTGTGAAAATTTAGTCACAAGATTATGTTTACTTAATATGTAAAGACATGATTATCTGTAAATAAATTAATATAATGATGAAAAAGTGACTATAATTTACATGTCTGTATTTGTGTATTCTTTCAAATATAGCATGTTACTTTGTATTGAAATATTTTTAGAATACTATGTTATGTTATATTGGTTCTTGTAATAAAACAGCCAAATGTCTATGATGTAGAGCTAATAATCTTAGCTGTGCCGTATGACTGCCTATATAACATACTGTAAAATTATTTCATATATAATACGTTTTCAAAACAAAAAAAGGGTCACTTTCCTGAACAGTCGCAAATTCCTGAAATTTAAATCTCAGTCTTTTCAGAAGTTGATGGTTTTTGTTAAATACTAAATACATTTAGTGCAAGTGAAATATTAAAAGTAATATAATTTCACAAACATGAGAGTGTCTGGCACTACAGTTGATAACTGAACTTTGTTGGTAGTTCCTGCTTTTTTTGGGTCTTACAATAATGGCTTTATCATGTTGTTGTGATGTTTCTTATGCCAGGATTTCTTAACCCGTCAAGCATCCATATGAGGCAGGATTTTAAAGGGACTGTAAAGTCAAAATTAAGCTTTTAGGAGTCAGAAGTTATACTTTGTTGCAAACACACTTGTCATACACTCCTGAACTTTATGTAAATGAAGTCAATTTGATAATACAAATAAATAAAAAAAACTTTTTAAAATGGCATTCTCTCTAATTTGTAGAAGTTTACATTTTGAATTTCATATATCTTTTTAAAGGGATAGCAAACCCAATTTTTTTTCTTTTATGATTCAGATAGAGCAGCAATTTTAAGCAACATTCTAATTTACTCCTATTATCAATTTTTCTTTGTTCTCTTGGTATCTTTATTTGAAAAAGCAGGAATAAAAGCTTTGGAGCCTGCCCATTTTAGGTTAAAGGGACAGTCTAGTATTAATTAAACTTTCATTATTCAGATAGGACTTTTAATTTTAATCAACCTTCCAATTTACTTTTATCATCAAATTTGCTTTTTTCTCTTGGTATTCTTAGTTGAAACTAAACACAGGTAGGCTCATATGCTAATTTCTAAGCCTTTGAGGGCTGCCTCTTATCACATGCTTTTTAAATCTCTTTTCAGCACAAAGAGACAGAAAGTACACGTGGGCCATATAGATAACACTGTGTTCAGGCACAGGGGGTTATTTAAGATTTAGCACAGACAATGATAAATGCAAGACAATAGATAATAAACAGTCAGTCATGTGATCAGGGGGCTGGAAGAAGGTTCCTAGATACAAGGTAATCACGGAGGTAAAAAGTATATTAATATAACTGTGTTGTTTATGCAAAACTAGGGAATGGGTAATAAAGGGATTATCTATCTTTTAAAACAATAACAATTCTAAGGTAGACTGTCCCTTTAAGAACCTGGGTTGCGTTTGCTGATTGGATGGCTAAATATATAGCCGGAGAAGCGATTCGCCCTCCTGCCTCTCGTCACTTTATACATCAGCAATGACGAATCTGGCTTCCTCCAATCACGGCATTGCCTCAGGCATTGATTCCCCTGGAGGGGAAGCCGTGATTGGAGGATGCCGTATTCGTCATTGCTGAAGTAAGAAGAGACAAGCGACAGGAGAGGGAATCGCTTCTCCGGCTTTTTAGAAGAAAACGTAAGTATTTTAACAAAACCGGTGAAATGTAAACTTTCATGAATGAAAGTGCCCCTGTTTTTAATAGGATTATTAAAAAACGGGCACTCATTCTTGAAAGTTGACATTCACTTTAAGCTTTCATTCCTGTTTTTTCAAATAAAGATACCAAGAGAACGAAGAAAAATTGATAATAGGAGTAAATTAGAAAGTATTGTGTTGACAAGCATACCTGGGTAGGTTTGGAGTACCAATTAAAGATTGGTAAACACTAACCTATGCCTCTTTTCATTGGCTCGCCAAGTTGGTTTAGCTAGCTCCCAGTAGTGCATTGTTGCTCTGGAACTGACCTTAACTATGTATTAAATCCGTTTGCAGGGGTTTATTCAACACATTGTTATTGCACTGCTGCTTGCATTTAACTAAGTGCTTTAAAAATCATATGATTGAAATCAAGGTTAAAATAAACAAGAACAATTTTTGTTTTGTTGCGAGCTCGATGCTAAAACCTTTCTTTTAAAAATAATCACTGTGATAAGAAGGTTGATCTTTTGTCACATGTAGGTTTTATGGTTCAGACAAATGTAAGTAATGTAGAATAAATATAGAAACGTAATTCCTGATAGCTCTGGAATATCTCCACAGTTTAAACAAATTCATTTTAATATACATTTAATCAGAAGTTACAACTTTGCTTTCTGGCTGGTGATCCATAATGTTAAGGAACATTGAAGTAAATTTTTGTTCAATCTAAAAGGGCTATTTAAAAAAATAAATATATATGTATATATATTCTTTATTTTCTTTTTTACTTGTTAATCGTAACCAGATATCACTATCTGTAAATAGAGTAGCTATCAGCCAATGAACAGTAGTTAAAGGGACATAAACCCCAAATGTTTTCTTTCATGATTTGGTTAAAGAATGCAATTTTAAATACATTTCCAATTTATTCTATTCTCTTTTTATCTTTCTATTCCTTTTTTTTTTTTTTTTTGTATAGCTAGATAGGCTCAGAAGCTGCTGATTGGTGGCTGCACAGTCATATATGCCTCTTGTCATTGGCTTTCAACTAGCTTCCACTTTCAGTAGTGCATTACTGTTCCTTCAACAAAAGATACCAAAAGAATTAAGTAAATTAGATAATAGAAGTAAATTGGAAAGTTGTGTAGAATTATATGATCTGTCTGAATCCTGAGTAACATTTTTAGGTTTCATGACCCTTTAAGGTTCAATTGTACACAGACTTGCACATCTTTTAGCTTGAAAATCTAAATCTACAGGTTAACATAACACTTTTTCATGCAAAAAAATGTTTTTGATATGTTTAAAAAAGTGCTCTCTTGTATGATTTTTAGAGTTTCCCTTTCAGGTAACTTCTATGTCTAACTTTTGTTTAGTAAAAAAAAGTTGCTGCTTGTCATGTAAACATATATTTATCAGGCCGTAAATGCAAACAATACATTTTTTGTATTCTAGAGAATACCACTGGCCTCTCCTATTTCCCCAGGGATTTTTTTATTTATTTTTTATAAATCGTAGACCTTGAACTGCTGTAAATAAGTCCTATAGAGTTTCTCTGAGTGTATTAAAAGGGACATGAAACCCAAATTTTTTCTTTCATGATTTAGAAAGAGCATGCAATTTTAAACAACATTTTGATTTACTTCTATTATCTAATTTGCTTCATTCTCTTGATTTCCTTTCCTGAAAAGCATATCTAGATAGGCTCAGTAGTTGCTGATTGGTTGCTGCATATAGATGCCTTGTGTGATTGGCTCACCCATGTGCATTTCTATTTCTTTAACAAAGTATATCTAAAGAATGACGCAAATTAGATAAAGAAGTAAATGGGAAAGTTGTTTAAAATTGTATTCTCTATCTGAATCATAAAAGAAAATTTTTGGGTTTAGTGTCCCTTTATCTTTCAAAATAGAAAAATAATTATTTTCAATATCTTTTTTTTTTTTTTTCTCCTGAAAAGCCAACGCCACATTTTATGCAAAAAAATATCTGATCTCTGTTCATATTATTTGTCACTTTATATTATCTCCGCATCTCTGTAAAGTTTCATAGATCACTACTTCTGTGTTCAGTTTCTTATTTGTAAGACGTCATTTTGCTTTTATATCTCTTTACTAGATTAGGTTCTACATATTTTTGTTTGCTATAAGCAATATAAGATCTTTTGTTTTTCTTTCTAACATACTTCAAATACGTCTCCAGATTTACATGCAAGATGAGGTGTTCTTATCAAAATTAATTAACATATTAAATTATCAAGAGTTTATATTTATGTATATGTTATCATGATTTAACAAACACCAGCAAAATAACCCATAAAATATGAGATCTTGATGCCTGTAATTGGAGAGAGGGAGCAGCAGGCCAGGAACCTCCCAGAGCTTTTCCCCCTTTGTGACTCAGCATTTTGTCCTGGCTGCTGTGCATAGATTTTGACGGCAGATAAGAGCCATAGGCCCAGCAAGTCTGCCCAATTTTTCCTAAAACTATAAACTTACCTAGTTGGTAGGGTAGCCTTATGCTTATCCCAGGCATTCTTAAATTCCCCATAATGTCTGTTATTGCCACCTCTTGAGGAAGTTTATTCCATGAATCAATCACCCTCTCTGTAAGAAGTGCTTCTGCAAATTACTCCTGAATCTACCACCCTTCAGCTTGAGATCATGACCCCTTGTTCTTGAATTTTTCTTTTCATGTAAAATACAGCCTCAGCTTTACTAAGCCCTTTAATATACTTGAAAGTTGCTATCATATCGCCTCTATCCACAAACAGAGACCAGGCTCTAAATTCCACTCCCCTTTTTGTCCTACCTTTTAGTTCTTGCAAGTGGTGCCCTCACAGGAATACAGCTTTCCACATGTTGATGAAAACACAGAACCGGGGTCTAGGTAAAGGAGAGATCAAAGGGTTAAATCTTCACAAGAGTGTATTACAAAGCAGTGACTCAAACCTCTTAATGTGTGGTGTTTGTCAGTGATGTGTCTTAATTGCACTAGTGTGGGCAATATAGGGTTAAATCACTGCACCATAAAGGTGTCGGGTCCCTGTTGTATCCTACTGACAATGAAGGGATCAAACAACTGTGTTGTGCACTTGTAACCAACTGGTTAAATATATAAAAAAAAATATGCATGTACACACAAATACAGGGTGGAAAATTACCATTGTAGTTATTACTAGTAAAGGAAAACATAGTTTTCAGGAAAGAAAACAGTTGCTAATCGTTTTACTATTTAAGATATGAAAAAGCATATTGTTTTTGACTCATCCACTGAAATTTGTTACTTAGTCTTAGACTAGTGGAAATTTCCCATCTCGTGTGTGATGTCATTTATTTCAGCTTCTAATAGAAACTGTTGTCACTATTGCATTATAAATGTGCTTTATTGGCAAAGTAAATATGTAATGTTACTTCAGAGTGTGCTGGTTAATATAAACAAGAGCACGTATCATGCTGTAGTAAATTGAGGTGATGTTTTTTTATTAAAGGGACAGTAAACACAAATGTTTAGTTATGCATATTAAAGCAACTTTGCAATAGGCTTTCATTATATATTTTCCTCCCTTTCCATGTAATTTGGCTTTGAAAATTGTGCCTTTCTAGATCTGTCAAAGCACCCTGCAGACGTCTCATGGCGAACTCTGTTTCATATCTTTTCCTGATTGGCTTTAACAGAAAACCACTGCAAAACAATTCACTTTATACTAGCAATAAATTCTATCTTAAAACACACTCAAGCGATCACTTTTACTTTCAACTTGTAATACAAGCGATAAGCAGACGAACACAAACACCCGCGATAAACCCCTTATCACTTGTTCGCAAACGTTTGCGATCAACTCATAATCGTAATGTATTTCTAAAATAATCACTATTGCCGTTTTATTTTCTTTATATATAAATATTATTTAAAGTAATGGTAAACTTGCATTAATCCTCTTTTTAAAATATACAAGTAGTTGGATCAATAAAGGTCTGAATGTTTTAAATGGTATATTTTTGTCCAAAACTTATTTTTATAAGTAGCGATATTGCTTTTAAAAGTAGTGAGATTGCACTACTTTTGCATGCCCCACGAGTGGGGCAGTGTAGAAATAGACAGGCAGAGGTACTGATGCACGCTTTGTGGCCCTCTCTGCATCAGGCAGCGGTGGTGCCTAGCGTTGGTGGCGTGGGAGGGTAAGGAGGGGGAGGCTGGTGGTCGGCCCATCGCTGCAGGGGGGCGAGAGTGGGTGGGACTACTACAGAAAATTAAACATCTGAGAGCGGCAGGGAGAGGGGAGGAGGGAGAGGTTGGTTATAGTTGAGGGGTGGGAAATCGATCTGGAAGGGGGTTGTGGATGGATGGGGTGGTAAATGAGGTTGGAGGGCAGCTATACTACAGAAAAAATGTTTTTTTTTTTTAATTATTATTAGCTAAATATTATAAATTATGGAAAACACTTAAGATGGTAGAAATTAGTTAGAGGGGGAGGGTTAGAGAGCTTTTTTGAGAGAGATCAGAGTGGTGGGAAGGTAAGGGGATAATTCTACACTGAAGAACATAATTATAATAATAATAATTAAAAAAAGTTTAATACTGCATACTGGCAGACTGTCTTCCAGTACTTAAGATGGAGGTGACCAGTGGGGGGGAGGGAAGAGAGCTGTTTGAGAGATCAGGGGGTGGGAAATGTCAGGTTGGAGGCTAGTGTCTACACTAAAGCTAAAATTAACCTTACAAGCTACCTAATTAAAGTGGTCAATTTTGTTGAATTAGTGCCTGGTTTTTAATAATCCTATTAAAAACAAGGGCACTTTAATTAATCAAAATTGACATTTCACTTGTTTTCTACAAAAACTTACCTTTTAATCTTGGCAGCCGCTGCAGCGCTTCCTCCACACGTCGCAAGCCCTCTTTGCAGGTCCAAAAGGACTAATCTGGCTTCCTCCAATCACGGCGTTGCCTCAGACCATGTTTCCCCCGGGAGGGAAGCCGTGATTGGAGGAAGCCGGATTTGTCATTTCTGATGTATGAAGAGGCTTACGATGGCCAGGGGAATCACTGGAGCGGCTGTCAGGATTAAAAGGTACGTTTTTGAAGAAAACAAGGGAAATGTCAATTTTGATCAATTAAAGTGCCCTTGTTTTTAATAGGATTATTAAAAACTGGGCACTAATTCATCGAAATTTACCTTCACTTTAAACCCTTCACTGCTGGGCATAATACAAGTGTGGTGCGCAGCTGCAATTAGCAGCCTTTTAATTATTAAAAAGCAATGGCAAAGCCATATATGTCTGCTATTTCTGAACAAAGGGGATCCCAAAGAAGCTTTTACAACAATTTATGCCATAATTGCACAAGCTGTTTGTAAATAATTTCAGTGAGAAACCTAAAGTTTGTGAAAAAGTGAATTTTTTATTTTATTGGATCACAATTGGCGGTGAAATTGTGACATGAAACATACAGTTAAATGGGCCTAGATCAATACTTTGAGTTGTCTGCTAAAAAAATATAGTTTTGATAGGTAAATATAAAAAAAAGACTCTATTTCTGTTTAAATGGATTGATGGCAAAAATGTCCTGGTCTTTTGGGGAAGTTTTAGTCTGAAAGGTCCTTAAGGGGTTAAAATATATATATTTTTTGTTTTGGTGCACTTGCTATTGGCTTCACCACCCGCCCTTGCATTTCTATAGCAGCAACATCTTGCACTGCTGCTTGTCAATCAAATCATTTTTGCACTGATATCCAATCTTACTACCATGCAGCGCTATAGAAACACATAGGGTGGTTAGTGCCTTGCTATTGGCTGCACCACCTGCCTGTTAAAGTAAGAAGAAAAAATAAAAAAGAGGGGTGGTGGTTATTATTATTGTAAACGGCAAATATAAAAGTACGTTTTGTATGGAAATAAAGCATTTTAAACATTCAGACCTTTATTGTTCAACTATTGTTATTACAAACGTTTACATTTTTAAAAGAATGTTATTGTAAGTTTACCATCATTTTAAATAAAACTTATGTTTAGTTTTGAAAAGGGCAGCAGCAAAATAAAGACAAGATCAGTAAATGCATGGAGATCCATATATTTATGTGTGTGATTCAAAGCCTACTAAACTATTTCATTTTGAACAAAAAATTATTGTACAACATTTTTGTTGCAGAGGGGTTAATGTTTCAAAGTATAACCGTTACCTGGTAAACTTCCAGTGTAATGTTCTGAGAACCAAATTGATGTTGTCGCTTGGTTTAATTTCAAAATTGGTTAATATTACACTGGGGAGATTGCATATAAAATGTTCACTTGGCTGTTTGTTTTACTCTGCTGTTTCTATTATAAAAGGCTAGCAGAATACATTTACTACCTAGACATGGCACTTTTCTTTTTTTTTAGCTGTATTTAAGTAAACTGTATTTATGGAAATTGTCCATGCCCTCAGTCACCAATGATTATAACTTTTCATTATTTACATTGTATTCTTGTTCCCTTATGTAATATAATTTAAAAAGCTTAACGGGACAATAAACGCCTTGTAATTTCAAGACATTCATGTTGTATTTCTGTAGAATAAAATATTTGTCAAATCTGAAATAAAGCTTAAATTTTACTGCAATTATTTATCAAAAGCCAAACTCCATTTACCATTTGGCTTATTTGGATTAGCCAGTTCAGGGTTTAGTTTGCAGAGAAGCCACTGTCATAATGTTAGTATAAAGTACATTGTTTTGTTATCTGATTAAGCCTATTACAGACATATATGTAGCAGAGTTAGCCCTGAAAAATCATCAGGTTGCATATTAAATTCTGAGAATTTTAAGGTCCTCAGTTTGTCAGAGCTAAATTAAATGAAAAGGGGGGAAAACATATAATGAAAATATATTTTAACATGTTCATCAGTGATATTTTAAGTGGGCTCCAGGTGAAGGTTTGCTGATGATACAACAGTTTGTAACAGAGTTGATGTCCCAGAAGGGGTGGCTCAAATGAACAGTGAGGACTAAAGGACTGGGCAAATAAATGGGATATAATGTTTAATATTACCAAGAGCCAAAATTATGCATATAGGTTGCAAAAAAAGGCCAATTGTAGTCTTTAGTACATTTATGACTGCAACTAAAGAGGAACATGACTTGGTAATTATTTCAGATGATTTAAAATTTGGTACACAATGCAGCAGTGCAGCCAGTAAGGCCAGTCAAATACTTGGTTGCATTGGAAGAGGTATTAGTAGCAGAAATAGCAAGGTTCTTATGCCACTTTACAGATCATTACTTTGGCCACATCTGGAATACTGTGTACAGTTCTGGAGACCATATCCTCAAAAAGATAGACATAAACTACAATCTGTCCAAAGAAGGGCTACTAAAATTGTACACGTTCTAAAATATAAAACGTACAAAGAAAGACTCTATGGGGCTGATTTTACTAAGGGCAAATGCCCTTGTTTCCAAGCGAGCCTTCCGCCGTAAACAGGAGTTTAAATCCTCCTCTGAGGCTGTAGACATCAATCTGCCGATATCATACGATTGGGTTGATAGACACCCCCTGCTAGCGGCCAATTGGCCGCAAATCTACAGGGGAAGGCATTGCACAAGCAGTTCACCAGAATTGCTTGTGCAATGTTAAATGCCGACGGCGTATGTTGTCGGCATTTAGCGATGTCGGGCAGACATGTTCCACTACAGCGGATCATGTCCATCCAACTGTTAAGAAATAGGCCCCTATGAATTAAATATGTATTGTTTAGAGGAGAGAAGTGAAAAAGGTGACATGATAGAAACATTCAAATATATGAAGGGAGTTATTAAGGTGGAAGCTGAAGGCATTTTCCACACAAAAAGAAATTCTAAAACAAAGGGGATACAATCTTAAAGGGACACAAAACCAAAACATTTTCTTTTTAGATTCAGATAGAGCATCAAATTTTAAATGACTTTTTAATGGTCTTCTATTATTCATTTTCTTCATTCTCTTAGTATCTTTTGTTGGAAAACAGGGATGTATGCTTAAGAGCCGGCCCATTTCTTGAGCACTGTATGGCAGCAGTTTTTTTAGGGTACTAGATGGCAGCACTATTTCCTGCCACGTAATGTACCAGATGCATATCTAGTTATCTCTTCAACACAGAATATCATGGAAACAAAAAGCAAATATGATAATAAAGGTAAATTGGAATATTTTTTTTTTTGGTATGTTCTGTCTGAATCACAAAAGGTTAAAGGGTAGCAGATGCAGGAGAAATGTGACAACATTTTTTACAGAAAGGATGGTGGATTCATGGAATAAACTTCTAATAGAGGTGGTAAACACAAAGGGGCCCATTTAACAAGCTCCATAGGGAGCTTGTGGGCCCGTGTGTCTTCAGACTCGCCAGAAACACAAGTTATGGAGCTGCGGTCTAAAGACGGCTGCTCCATAACCCTGTCCGACAGGAATCGCCAGAAATCAACCCGATCGAGTACGATCGGGTTGATTGACACCCCAATGCTGGCTGAGTCTGCAGGGGGCGGCGTTGCACCAGCAGCTCTTGTGACTGCTGGTGCAATGCTAAATACGGAGAGCGTATTGCTCTCCGTATTCAGCAAGGTCTTGATTAAGGTCGAGGTCCTGATTAAATAGGGGCCATTGACTGTAAAATAATTAAGAAATGCCAGGGGCATGCATAAGGCTGTCCTAACAAAAAAGTAACGTAATGTGGGTAGACTTGATGGACCGTTTTGGTTATCTACTGTCATATTATATGTTTCTGTACTGCAAAGCTGTTTAATTATGCATAACTAAACATTTTATAGGACATCTCAGGGTTGTTACTTTCCTTTTAAATATTGTGCAATTCAATAGCAATAGTCATATCAATAAAAAGATGCTTACTTCTGTGGAATAGCATACTGCAAAAAAGGAGGGGAAAGTTATGTTTATAGAACATTTGCCCTGAGACAACAATACTGTGTTAATGTTGTATATCATACTTGTCCAGTGTAAGGGCTACAATGTGACCCATAGCTGAGTTGTGTATGGCCCTACTACTTCTCTAGATTATTGCTCCAGACCTGCTTACATATGCAGTTCATTGTTGTATGGTGGTATAGTGAAGCATTTTACTTTGCCCCAACTATATATTTATGCACCATGCAGATTGCCTACCAACATGAATCATCTAAAAATCTGACAGCTGCAGTCATGGTAGAGCTTGCAGCTGGCTAAGTCATATCCTATCTGTGAGGATTTATTGTTTGCCCATATGTACATGTAGGTTTGTGACATTTTGCTGAAGGATAAATAGTTCCATACATCTGGCAGTCTATTTACAGTGCAATTTTAATAGTTTACATTGTTTCCATTAATAAAATACAATTGTTTAAGCAGCCTTATAATTGAAAATAAATTCCTTTGAAGTATTTTCTTATGAAAGGGTCAGTTCTTGAAGGTACATCTGCATGAAGGTACATCTGCATGAAGGTACATCTGCATGAAGGTACATCTGCATGAAGGTACATCTGCCAAGGTACATAGAGTAGTATACTGAAATTTGGGGTTCGATTTATCAAGCCCTTCTCCTCCCTTTGACTGAAGGTGCGCACAAGAGAACCTGCAGTAAGGTTTTAACAAGCATCAGTCATCAGACTGCTTCCCTATCCTGTTCTCCACCTCTTAGGGGGAGAATTTCAATCTCCCTGGTCTCGTCAGACCGGAGAGATTGACAGCTCCTGCCCCCGCATGATTGACTGTGTGCGGGCAGGGTTGTATGCAAGCGCAAAGGAGCGCTTGCATGCAATGTTAAATTCTGGCAGTGGATTGCTGCCCACCGGAAGAGAGCTTGGTCGGACAGGGGCAAATATGTACGCCCCTGTCTGCAATGGATTGATAAATTGACCCTTTTTAAGAGAATTATATAGCTTAATCAGCAAATATCTCCCTGCTAGCAATGCTTCTTGTGCCACCATGTTCATGTTGACTACATGATCAAGGAAGTATATGCTGCATTTTACTTGCTCTTAGTGTAAGCATTTAGTTTATTAAAGTTATAAATATAGATTAAGTTTGTGTGGAGCTGTACATGCCACACATTGTTCAAGACCAGATACTCTTCAATGTCCATGGTGAACTATGTTTGTCACGCTCATCGCAGCCGCATGACAATGCCTCTTTATCATGTAGGGGGATTGATGTTAAAACGCGGTTTTCAGCGATCCACCTCACTACAGGCCCGGGGATCTGTTGGCCTATTAGGTGGCACTCCCAGGCTTCATGGGATTGCCAGCGATGTACGCAGGTGGTGACATCACAAAGGGGCTGAGCCAGGAAGCTCAGTATAGCTGCTAGGGAGCTGGATGGGGGAGGTTCTTTAAACCCCTTGATCTCAGCTCCTATAGCAGCTACAAACTTCCAAGAACCCCTCATTTAAAAGAGAATCAAATTTTAGAGCAGTAAAAGAAAAGTTATCATTTTTTTTTTAAAGTAAATGCAAAACACACAGGGACACACAGGTATTATAGTTTATATGCACAATAAGATTAAAAAAAACTAGTTTGTCTAGAAAACCCTAAAATAGTTTATTTTCTAGAAGACAAGTCCTCTTAAAAAAAAAAATGGATTTTGTCTGTATATTCAGGTGATCACTGTAATAACAGTGAAAGTGAAGGTCAATTTTCGTCTTCTTCCCTACTGAGTGATTACACATCCTATAAGCATCCTAGTCGCTAACTTTTTTTTTTTTTATTTGCATATTCCTTTATTTTAAAAATTATATATAAAAATCGTACCGGTTTTCATTGGGACTCCTCCCTTCCAACACTTCCTTATTCTGGGTTAGTGATGTAGCGAGCAGTCACATACGCTCTCTACATACGTCTAAAGCTTGTGCACAACATATGGGAAGCGCGCATGCATTACAATTTACATTATATCGTTCTATATTTAGAATTAAAATCGAATTTATAATGCATAAGACACTTACTTTTCAGATTGTTATCTCTATAAAAAAACTATTACATATGGATGCCATCAAAATGTATTATAAAATTTGATTCTTTGCTTGACAAAGTTTGTGCTGGCAAGATTCAATATCGTCACACACGATTAGATCATAATTATTGATGGATTCTTGTTGCGATCGTTATTGTTGAAGTTATATATCGATTTCGCAAACAGGAAGCTGAACACACATGCGCATCTCATGAACAAGCCTCAGAGACATGACTCTCCTCATGAAGTTACGCATGCGCAAATCTTAGAAGTGACGTTTTGAAAAAGGGGCTGAACGCCCGGCGGGGAAACTGAGATTGGTGCACTAATTATTAGATAACTGTCAATCAAGTTATCTAAGATGGCGGTCAGACGAGTGCGGTATACCGGGGAAGAAATAAAAGGTAAAAATAAACGGTGACAAATAAAAATTGTAAAAAATGATGAAAGAAACTCAGGTTCATTTCAAATTAAGAGCTGAATGGCGTGAACGATTCACACGGCCTTGACCTTCACTTGACTACCTTGAAAGAAAAACAGTGCTTTTATTTCTCTACAGCACAATGGGGCCTCTTTAATCTATATTATAGGCCCTAAAAGTCTGTATGGGCCCTTATTCCACATGTGAATCCCCTTGATGACAATTTAGTAAGGTGGTCACAGTAACAGTAGTGGTTACTGGGCTATTTTCAATATTATTTACTAAAATGTATGCAGAACTTATACATATTTTTTTACAGTTTTTGCAGCAGCTATCTCACATGCCGTGAATTATAAATATGATAATGGCATATTGTGAATCTGCTGAAAAAACAATGTATAATGGGTCGCTCAACGAAATTTGACATATAATAGGTTTTGAATGTATGTAGCCAAAAAAGCTCAAAATTGGTTTAGCAATTGGGTTTAAAAAAAGCTTAGCAGCGAAAGGCTTTATTACACATAACCAAAAATGATTTAATGGAAATTGGCATGCCTGTTAATATTATATTCAGAGGGTCACTTATTAACGACGTTAGAACATGCAAGACTATAGTTTGTATGTTCCCTTTATAAGAGGGTTAACATGTGAAAATCTCTGCAGTTTGAGCTGTTGCTGCACCAATATAATTGATTCAGAAAACAAACAGAATTTGTAATTCATGTGTGGCATTTCACTGTCATGCAGTCTTTGTCCCAATTGTACATAGACATGCACTTCCTTGCTTTTCAATCAAAATAAAAACTTAACCTTTTATTCATGCAAAGCTATTTTTAAATTCTTCATAATGGAATTTTTTAGAGTTTAGTGTCCCATAAAGATTCTCTTTGTTAGACTCTAGTTAGCATCATGTTATTGATCTGTAATATTTACACTGTATTATTCATGTGACTGCTCCCAGCTGAATTATTCTGTAAAAAGCGATTAAGCAGAAACTTCTCAGCATAATTAAAAAAATAATATTAAAGCCAAACTGTCTAGGGTTAATATATTTATTGACTTAAATAATCGCTGGTGCAAAAAAAAAATCAAGGCCCAAAGTGTATGGTCGTGATTGGCATAATCCACAGGGATTCTTCCTTGGCTTAAAAAACATATAATACACGGTGGCATTCCTAATTAGATTTTCTGAATCTCCCACAACAATGATAACAATTACTATGAAAATATGATTGCTGTAATCAGCAGCTTCATTGGTAACAATCAGTGGAGCTTTCTACTAGCTTCTTTTTACTGTAATTATAAAGCACCCTAAGGTATATGCACTTTATTATTGCTTGGGGGTTCAAGCCTAATTTCATAGAGGGGATTTGGCTCTTAAAAACAGAAGGTTTCATTCATGTCTCTGTACAATGTTGGAGAGCTTCTTTATATAAACAGTAATCACATTCAACACTTGATACCAGGTTAAGGGGGTATAAATGGTGCCCCTCTTCTTCTCTGAATCACAGAAAAAGGACATTTATTGTATAAAATATTTAAGTTTTTTTTTTCTCTCCACAAGACTAGACAGGGCATGCATACTTTATCAGGCTTTGTCACCACGCTATGAATTTAGATATTTGTGTAGTTTTCAGATTGTTATAATAGTATATATTTTTACTTATGCTCGTTTTCTGAATGAAATGCAAGATGGCACAGTCTGACTGATTGTTCTTGGGGTGGCGGGGATTGACATTTTCTGTTATTTCTGGAAACAAAAGATATTTTATGAAGTTTCAGGATCTGCTGAAAAAAATATACTGTATGTGTGCGAATAACGCAAGAAAAGGTCTGTAGGTTGTTGTGACAAATCAAACCTTTTCAATGTCACAATAGAGAGATGTGGACATGAAGGGGTTAATAACACACAGCTCTGGTTCCCTTAACCTTGTAACTCTACAAAAGAACCTTAAAAGGGACACCACATTAACCCCCAAATCCTGTCCACACTTCTCTAATGAACAATTTCTGTCACCACCAAAACTCTGAAATTAAAGGGGCATTTTGGAACCGCCAAAAACTCACACAATTTAACAATTCGGTAACGTGCCTTTAACCTTGTCTCAACAGAGTGTAAATTCTGATATTAGAATCCAAAGACAGAATGAGATATGTGTTTAATAACAAAAATATCAATACAGGTTACACAGTGCAAAATTAAAAAGACATTCAAAATAACATACAGTTACAAAGTTACAATTCTCTAAAAAGAAAATGGGACATAAAAAATAATACAAACACAATATCCAACTTATTACCAAGTTTCTTTAGATATGTGGAGAACTGCTTTTTTGTAATGTTCGCTGCTTGGGTCCCAGGGCAATTCTAACCAAAAGTCTTTCTGTTACATACACTTAAACTAAGCTTTCTTTGTATTGTCAAGGACACCGCCCTTGTAATAATTTATGACGAGGTTAGCCAATGCACAGCTAGCCGTGGCTCACAGTATCAGTCTCCAAGAGGAGGGTAGGGTTTGAAACTTTCACATTCCTACATAAACTTTACACAAAGAGCAATTCACATTAAAGGGGCACTGAACCCAAAAAAAATTATTTCGTGATTCAGATAGAGCATGACATTTTAAGCAACTTTCTAATTTACTCCTATTATCAAATTTTCTTGATTCTCTTGGTATCTTTATTTGAAATGCAAGAATGTAAGTTTAGATGCCGGCCCATTTTTGGTGAACAACCTGGGTTGTTCTTGCTTATTGTTAGATAAATTCATCCATCAATAAAAAGTGCTGTCCAGAGGTCTGTACCAAAAAAAAGTAGATGCTTTTTTTTTTTTCAAATAAAGATAGCAATAGAACAAAGAAAAATTGATAATAGGAGTAAATTAGAAAGTTGCTTAAAATTGCATGCTCTATCTGAATCACAACAGAAAAAAATTGGGTTCAGTGTCCCTTTAAACCTGTGACAGGCTAAGGGGGGGGGGTCTTAGCTACAGATTTCACACAAAGAACAAGCAATTCACATTAACCCTTTCCAGGCTAAGACCACAGTACCACCTCTGCTGGGTTGCCAATCAAGGTATCAACTACTCCACATGATTGTATCATGACAGTGGTATATAAATTCAAAGTGTTTAAATTGGTTCAGTGTGTGGATGAGAAGTGGCTATATGCAATGCAAGATAAAACCTGCTCTTTCATATGCATGACTGAAACATTTTGAGTTTTCCGAAATTTTAGATCTTAATAATCTTATTGAATTTTTATGTTTGCACTAAACTATCACAAACAGGTTTTTGTACTACTCTGTTCAAACAACTCAGAATCCAAATTGACATTTATTTTTGGAAGTGTTCTTGTTGGAGCAGTGATAAGTGTGCTCTAGGTTGCACACACTATTTCGAGCTCACACGCTGATGGCCTGAAGAGCTTTCTGTCTACATCTGATGCCTGAAGCATTGATATATAAAGATTCTTATACTCAGTGCTGCATAAACTCTGCTTAGGGTTTATACAGCTGTAAGAACATTTCAGGAGTGGCAGCCAACACACCTTTTGGTTCTAATGTTAATTATCTCCTGGAATTTTCCTCTTGTACATAATATAAGCATGGTGATGTTGCTTCGTTATGGAAGGTTTACAGTCCTGTATTTTGATTTAAGTTTTGCTGTGTTAAAGAGAGAGAAAACTCTATGCATATGCAAGCATTCAATTTAAACTTGTTAAAACAAGTTTTTGTCATGTTTATTTTGATATTGATACTAAAGTGAAGTGCAACTGATCCTTAGGGACTGATTACTTACTGGCTTACAAGCGAATCTCCCATTGCTTTATTGGTAGACATTGACACCCCTCCCAAGTATAAAAAACATTTTTTTTATCTGTTCCGGAACGTCCACTTTCCAGAACTATAATACATTTTAAAACTTTAAAAGGACATGAAACCCAACATTTTTCTTTGATGATTCAGATAGAGAATACATTTTAAACAACTTTCTAATTTACTTCTATTATCTAATTTGTTTTATTCTCTTGTTATTATTTGTTGAAGGAGCAGCAATGCACTACTGGTTTCTAACTGAAAACTTGGGTGAGCCAATGAAAATCGGTATTTATATGCAGCGCCCAATTAGCAGCTAGAACCTAGGTTCTTTGTTGCTCATGAGCTTGCCTAGATAAACCATTTAGCAAAGGATAACAAGAGAAGGAAGCATATTAAATAATAGAAGTAAATTAGAAAGTTGTTTAAAATTGTATTCTCTATCTGAATCATGAAAGATTTTTTTTTTTGGATTTCATGTCCCTTTAATTTCCTTATTTTAAAAGGGACACAAGCCAAGGCTATGGATACAGTTTGAAATGTCAGCTGTCTCTTTTGTTAAGTGGATTAATAGCTGTTTATTTTCTGGTCAGTAACATTTTATCTGTGACTAGTGTAGTGTAGTGATATTTTTCAATGTCTGACTAATTTTGTTTCAGATTTGGCACCTGGCAAGAATTTTAACTAGCCATCCACTCACTTTGTAGGAGCTAGTCAAGAATGTTAGATATATGTATAATTAGCCAAAAATGTAGGGATGTGACTCTTTAAAGGACAGTGTATTCTAAAATAGCTTTCCCTTGTGTTTCCAATGACTTGTTATACCAACTTCAGAGAATAAAATGCTTGTTTATATTTATTTTTGTATATGAAAAAGCTGCATTTGTTCCACTGTCACCTAAAATATCCCAGAAGCAGTAGTATAAAAAACTTTTATAGAAAAGAAAACAAGAAGGGCACCTCATAGAGTATCACAGATACAGGTATATTCAAGTAAGACAATGGAGATGGTCCTACTCACATTTAGAAACCACCTGAAACGGGTGATCAAATACAGACGTGATCCTCAGAACTATCCAGCAAGCTCACTCTCGGCAAACAGACGACACAGGAACCCCCTTGTGTGTCGGCACTCCAGTATCAGAGAGAGACTGCCGTTCAACCATGTTTCAGACTGGCAGCTCCCCAGTATGTTCAACCATAGCCTCGGATTATATGGAAACCACACACTGCTGTGTTTAAGTATCTGTGTTAAGGTAATGTTAGTATTCAACCAAGCGAAAAAATTGCTTCCAATAACATTCGTAAAATCAAATAAAACTTTAATAAAACAACCTACATAGGCCTTAAACAACTGCAATGCGTTTCTCAGGCCCTATATGATGGTCGTTTCATCAGGCAGTGGTTTTTTAGACATCGACGAAAGCTTATAAAGGCAATGTATCAGTAGTTATATATGTAACAGATCACATAGATACACAGTGTCTGCTTAAACAAATACTGGTATTGATAGAATAGGAGATAAAATACAACTATAAAACACCATAATTAAAAAAGTTAGTGAGAATTATTTCTATACAGTACACATTTTTATAGAACATTGATAAAATCTTAAAGTTCATTTTAGAAAATATATAATTGCAAAACATTGGTTTCGAGCTGGCGGCAAAAAGAGGTAATAATCTTTCCCAACCTGAATACTTATCCACTGTCCCATTCAGGGCACTAATAACTTTGATAACTAAACAACATAGTTATGTAGAAAAACTTAATTTGAAATTTAGAATCTATTAAAAATATTGAGATCTGAGATGCACAGTTACTTTGGAACCAGAAAATGATAGTGTTTATGTAAAAGGGCCCAAATAGCTCCCACTAGTTTAGGATATGTGCGTATTCTTTTTCAACAAGGGATACCAAGAGAAGGAAGCACATTTAAAAATGGAAGTGAATTAAAGTGTTTTAAAATAACATGCTCTATCTGACTCATGCATGTTTAATTTTAACTTTCCTATCCCTTTAAGCATTCTTCTGGCCGATATGTGTAAGGGGTACTGATGCACAGAATTTGAATTTGAGAAATTCATAAATGCTCAAATTATATAAATATATTGCTAAGTCCCCTATGGATAGATACCAATCTATGCTTAAAATATTAAATATTTATAAAAGTATGAAAAGTAGAGCTATACTATATTAAAAAAATATGGATTTCCTCCAATATGTAGAAAATGTATGACACTGTAAGATTCTTATTTAAGTAAATTTGTTATAGTTATATTTCCCTCTCTATGGTATTCTTTTTTATGATCTAATGGTAGCTGTCCTAAAGGGACATTAAACCCAATTTTTTTCTTTCGTGATTTAGAAAGAGCATGCCATTTTAAACAACTTTCTAATTTGCTTCTATTGTCTAATTTGCTTTATTGTGTTGTTAAACTTTGCTGAAAAGCATATCTATATAGGCTCAGTAGCTGCTGATTGGTTGCTGCACATAGATGCCTCATCTGATTGGCTCACCCATGTGCATTGCTATTTCTTCAACAAAGGACATCTAAAGAATGAAGCAAATTAGATAATAGAAGTAAATTGGAATGTATAAAATTGTATTCTCTATCTGAATCATAAACGAACATTTTTGGGTTTAGTATCCCTTTAAGAGCCACTCACAACAAGTCATATTTTTTTGGATAATTACATAGTTGCCATAGTAATCTTTTGATGTACATTGGGTTTATCATGACAAATCTTGCAGCATTATATGGTATTTTTTAATCATATCTATGACTATAAAGGGTGATGAAAATTGGAGACTTCTCTAATGTATGTGTAATATATATATATATATATATATATATATATATATATATATATATATATATATATATATATATATATATATATATATATTGTGTGTGTGTTACTGTATATTGTAAGACTGCTTAGGTTCAGATCCCATTGTCAAAGTTCATGTATCTTGTATACAAACATAGTTTAATTTTTTACAAAAATGTAACAAACGTTGCAGAACAAAAGAGCCTTCCCCATATTTTTTAAAATTAATAAAAAAAGTATCAAGGTGGTATCATACCACACAATATTAAAAAAAAAAAACAGTCAGACATTGCGCGCGCGCGCACACACACACATAAATAAAAAATAGCTGAAACTAGGGGTGTCAATAACGATAGTCTCCATAGTAATACTGGATATAAGGTCAGATTATTAAGGTAGGTTTAGAATTTTGCCTTAAAGGGACAGTCAACACCAGAATTGGTGTTGTTTTAAAAGATAGATAATCCCTTAATTACCAATTCCCCAGTTTTGCATAACCAACACAATTATAATAATACACATTTTACCTCTGTTATTACCTTGCATCTAAGCCTCTGCAGACTGCCCCCTTCTTTCAGTTCTTTTGACAGACTTGCATTTTAGCCAATCAGTGCTCACTCCTCGGTAAATTCACATGCAGGAGCTCAATGTTATCTATATAAAAAACATGAACTAATGCCTTTATAGTGGTAAAAAACGGTCAAAATGCATTTAGATTAGAGGCGGCCTTCAAGGTCTAAGAAATTAGCATATGAACCTCCTAGGTTTAGTTTTCAACTAAGAATACCAAGAGAACAAAGCAAAATTGGTGATAAAAGTAAATTGGAAAGTTGTTTAAAATGACATGCCCTATTTGAATCATGAAAGTTTTTTTTAGACTTGACTGTCCCTTTAAGGGTAAAAATTTCTTTATACAATCTACTCCCCAAATGTGAATATTAAGTAGTTCGAAGCATACCCATAAATTATAGCACAGCTGATCCTAAAAAAGCTCCTATAGTGGGAGCTGATTTACATTTAATATGACTAATATTGTAAGAGATTATAAACTTATAGTTATACTTACAGTTTAAGGATAAACCACCCAAGTAAGCAGTATAAAAAGAGGGACTGTTCCCTTGTGAGAGTGCCCCTAACGCGTGTTTCACAAATGTATCCCTCTACCTTCTCCTTATTCTATAAACATAGTTTATATTTTATAGAGATCCTTGGAAGTAATTCAGTCAGGCTTTTATAGTATTAAGAGAACACATTAGAAATCCCTAACTTCGGTTTCTGGATAGCCCATTGTCTAGGCCCGGGTGATGGCCTATTTATCAGAAATTCATATATATATATATATATATATATATATATATCACAGAGGTAACCCCAATTAAAGTGTGCCCATATAATAGTTTAAATAGACAGTTTAAGCAGTGAAGTAAAACTCTACTTGTAAAATGTCACACCCCTACAAGCTTGAAAACAGACCAAAAAAAACAAACCCACCAATACATTTAAAATATCCTCTATGACTATGTATTTTTCCTGTTGCACTTGGGAGAGCAGGACACTCAACAGTTTCCTTGCTTGTGTATTTATACCTGTCGTTTTGCACAGTATTCTTCATGTCACTAAGAATATTTATAGTATTTCTGGGCTAGTTAAGGATTTTGGGCTATCTGTGATAGTATTTCAAAATGACTCTGTGTGTTATAAAAAAAGCTAAAACATTTATTACTTTTTTCAATTAATAAAACATTTGAAATTAGAGGGGGAAAATAGATAAGGCAGTAGCAATGCTAATTGTGCTTATTTTTGTATACTAAATTGGGAGCTCTGTCTTGAGATAAAATTAACCTGTTGCGGTTTTGGATTCTCTGATTTCCTTCCAGCTATAAAACTGGGTAGGTGAGATCGAAATATGAAGGTTCTTTTACATTAAAAACTTAAACGTCTACTGCGATTGGTTGCATAAATTGGATGTTTTTTCAGCATCTATGATTAGTGAATTTACAATGAATCTCCTTTCTCAGTAAAAATGATTAATATTAATTTAATAAGTGTACAAATATGATCCTAAACCGAATTATAATAACTGGTATTAGTTAGACATTTACATTTGCAAACTATCTGTATATCAATTACCCTAAGAGCACTATGAATAGGATATATTTTATTTACAAAACGCATATGATTTGATTTTCGAGAATAATGAGAATAATACGAATATGAAATAATTTTAAAATATTTTTAATATGTTTAACTTTTTTACGCTCTGTATTAACTTTCTTATGCTCCGTATTAACATATTACATATTAATTGTGAATATATTTCTGTATTTTGTATATTGGTAGAATGAAACATGTTCGTCTAATGAATTTGAACATCCTTTTGTTTAATATCTACCCTTAACAATGTTTATGCATATATTGGTAAATGCCCTCACTCTGAATATTCCTACTTGGAGTCTCTTGATGACCATAAATTTTAATGTTTGCCCATTTTAAAGATGGAGGACTGTGTACCGGATATCCGGTCTAAGAATTTTGAATGACTTAAATTGAGTTTCTGGACATGCGCACACCATCCTTGATAAAGCTTATTGCGAAACGTACGTTGGATTTATTGTTCTCTGGCGCCTTCCATAATACCTGCACACCAATAAGAAGAGCAACAGCGACTGGACTTTCTGGGGGAGGTTGTGTGGTTCAGCTTCTACACTCCTTACCTCGGTTTCTAGTAACCTGTTAAGCTCATATTGAGCAATTACTACATTGTATTGCCTAAAACTTATTACATGAGGTGATGTAAGCAGATCTGGTGACGCTATTTTATATATTTTATATATTGTATTTTAATAAATTCATTTATCTGAACAACCGGTACAAGAATCTGTTTACCCAACAGTATAAAAGTGGGTGTGCGCTTCTACCTGAGCTTGGTTATAGCTCCACCGCATGTGAGTAACCATTTGCACAGACACAAGTTTTGTATTGCAACAAAGTTACAGAATTACGCTATGTGGCATATTTCTTCTTCTTTTTTATGAGGATCAAAAGAGACCACAAGACTGAAGAGTGCCAGGAAGATTATACATATCCTTATACGAACTTTACCTATATTTATTTTCACGGTTTTACATATATTAATGGCACCATATATATAACACATTTCCTTGGGTTTTTCTTATATCACATTTATTTCAAAAATGATTATCCCCCATTAAAAGAGAAAAAAGAATATTTGTACTCTTCATGGTGAGATCAAAATGATCAAAATTTTGTTTAACCCGGGTTCAAGGTTTGCAGGGATCGGGATATTTATTTAACCAAACATTTAGTGAACACAGCAACTTACTGTTCATCAGTAATTCTAAACAGTATCTTTCTTTGCAAGCCCGAGCAGAAGTGAAGCAACTCAAAGTATAAAATGACATCAGATACTCAAGACTTGCACCAGGTTGTGTTTGTTTGCGTTATTATGTAGAGCGAGAACCAGACTTTGATGTGTCAAAAGTACAAAAATGCAAAGTAATCTGTAAAACGGATCTTTTTTTTTTATTCTAAACTAATAGCTGTTTAAAACTGATGTGAGGATAGAAGATATACTTGTAATATGCCACTGTTGAACACAAAGTACGGCTTTAAAACTAACCCACGTTTAGTAGAGTTTGCAACAAGCAGTACATTTCTGTTATACATTCTTGCAGCTAGTTGTTTTTGTTTGTCATCATTGTCCTTGCCTATGACAACCAAATTCCTATTAATTGTGTAGGAGGTGACACAAGGCCTGAAGAACAACTTGACATTTGACCATTCTCTTACAAATACCAAAACCAGCAATATATGTTTTATTCTTCTGCATGGAAACTAGCCGTCACTTGCTTTATATTTGTGTGTATATTTTATTTATTTGATATAAATGTAATCTGAAAATCTGGTAGTGTAATTTTATATTTGTTTTGTTTACTACATATTCATGCTTGCCATTTCTGTCTGTAATAGAAGCATATGAGCAGCTATATATCCTAATTATTGGCCCAGTTAGTCAAAATATAAACTGGCCTATCAATATGAAGCATTTTTAGTTCATTGCAGGGGGAAGATAGATAAAACATAGTACAGGTAAATGTTTTTTAATGTATGGATATTTATTTAGACTAATCAAAAATATTTGGAATCTGGGGTAACATTCTAAAAGGAATATTTCCCTGGCTCCTGGGATTATATTCTGTCTGTTTTAAGCCCAGTGTCTTTAATAGCAACAATATAGCCATGTAAACTCTTTTAGTTTGTTTTATTTGTAACAGCCAGTGAAACGCCGATAGTAATGGATACAATAAGTGTCCTTCTCCACAAAGTTAAAGGGATAGGAAAGTAAAAATTAAACTTGCACGATTCAGACAGATCATGTAATTTTAAGACACTTTTAAATTCACTTGTATTTTTAAATGTGCTTTGTTCTTTTAGTATCCCTTGTTGAAAAAGAATACGCACATTTTATACACCAGTGGAAGCTGCTGCTAATTGGTGCCTGCACACATTTGTCTCTTGTGATTTTGTGAATGGCTAACTAGAAGTGTTCAGCTAGCTGCCAGTAGTGCAATGCTGTTCCTTCAACAATGGATAACAAGAGAATGAAGCAAATTTTATAAAGTATATTGGGAAGTTGTTTAAAATTGTATTTTCTATCTGAATCATTAAAGAGAATTTTTGGGTTTACTATCCTTTTAAAGGGGGATGGAAGTCAAAATTAAGTGTGTATAATTTAAAAAAATACTCTTCAATTAACTTCTGCACTTGGTCAGCATCTTTCCTATAAGAGTATACTGCAATAGGCACAGAAGTGTGCACGTCTTAGGCACTATGTGGCAGCAGTGTGTGTAGCAGTTTTATTTAAGTAACCTATATTTTAATAAGTTTAATTTTGACTTCCAGGTCCCTTAAAGTTGGCATCTTTTTAAAAAAAAAAAAAAAAAAAAAAAGTATTGCTTTAAAAACAGTGCTTTTGAAAATAGTTCACTTTTAAGTTATTGATACTTTTGAACATTTGTTCTTTTCTGGAGCTTGAACTTTGCCTATCACTCAGACTTTATTATGTTATTAGCGCTCATCCTTCTACCCCTTTTAGTTGGTTATATGAAGGTGGAAGAAGATGGCCCCTTCTGAAAGTGCAACAGACTAAGATCGGTGCAAATACACAGGAAGAAATCCATCTCCAGATTAGAGCCAAATGCCATAAACACCACTTCCACATTCAGATCCTAGTTATATGAGCATTGTATACACATTAAACATTGTGTGTGCTCATTATAAGTTGCAAAGCACCATTGTATCTATTTAACTTTGGAAACTGGGTGTATATGTTTTCAAGAAAACCCACTCATGCCATTTCCTGTGTAAGGTTGGTTGTTGCTCTGTAGCCGTTTGTTTTCTTGAAATGGAATTCCCTCCCTAATGTTGCCATATTAGTAATAGTATAGATAATGAGCATTAATTATAACTTAGTAAACCAGTTGAGCTAGTTTTAGATGTTGACTGATCAAAGTTGTTGCTCCATATTGAGCCAATTAAAACAAATTTACACTTTGGAACGATTAGAAGCATGTGCTTCAGTCACTCTGTCCATGTGCTCCTTTTCCAGATGACATTACTTTATTGGAGACACTTTCAGAACCTTTGAAATATGTTAATACATAAGCCAAAGTCGTCCTCCCAATGCTGTAGTGTCTGCTATTTCCTATGCACCATAGAGAGAAAAATAGTTTTGCTTTACAAATAACTAGGCCAGACTTACCTTACCCGTGTTTTTTATTTTTTATTTAATGTTTTAAAGCAGGGTGGATAAAAGTCAATGATTTTTTTTTTTAAAATCTGATTTTTATTTAAATAGGATTTATTTAAATAGAATGCTTTTTGAGGAAATATCTATCTAAAGATAGTTTTTATTTAAGATACGTTATAGGCTAAAGGTTATTGATCCAGAAATATAGATTAGTTTTTAATTATATAGCACAATGCTGTATATTAATGGGTGTAATGTTTAATTTTTTTGGTAAGTTAATTCCATTAATCTATTCACAATGTCATGCTCTCCCAGAGGTTTCTGTCAGATTATTTTGGGCAATGTTTCTATCTTGAAGTTATTCTCGCATATAATTGTTTTTGTAGTTCTCAAAACTGTTAATTTGTATCTGCAGAAAAAACATGCATGCCCCTTCTTTACAAAAATGTCATAAAATAAACATAGAGTTATTATTATTATTATTATTATCATTTATTTGTATAGCGCCACCAAATTCCGTAGCGCTGGGTACAGTGATAGGGGTATACAATGACAACATTTTGATAAAAATACAAAACCTAAAACTAAACAAATCTGGTACAGGAGGAAGAGGGCTCTGCTCCGGAGAGCTCACAGTCTACAGGTTTAGGGTGCAGAGACATAAGGTTGGGGTAGCTTGTTAAATCATTGTAGTTGCAGTAGTGAGTCAGGCAGTTCATGTATTAGTTTGGTTCGGATGAGGGATGGAGGAGATATGGTATGCCTCTCTGAATAGGTGAGTTTTCAAGGAGCATCTGAAGCTATACAAGGTTGGAGACAGTCTTATGGAGCGGGGCAGAGAGTTCCAGAGGACAGGAGCAGCACGTGCGAAGTCTTGGAGGCGGAGTGGGACGTAGAGATAACAGGAGTGGAGAGACGTAGGTCAGAGGTTGATAGAAGAGGACAAGATGGGGAATATTTCACGATAAGAGAGGAAATATTGTTGGGAGTTGGACTGTTTAGTGCTTTGTAAGTTAGGGTTAATACTTTAAACTGTATTCTGGAGTGCATGGAGAGCCAGTGTAGAGACTGACAGAGTCGCTGATGTAGATCGGTCACTTAGGTGGATGAGTCTAGCTGAAGCATTCATAATAGACTGGAGGGAGGAGAGGCGGTGTTTTGGAAGGCCATTTAGGAGTAGGTTGCAGTAATCAATGCGTGACAAAATGAGGGAATGAATAAGTATTTCTCCTACAATGGTGTGTCCGGTCCACGGCTTCATCCTTACTTGTGGGATATTCTCATTCTCAACAGGAAGTGGCAAAGAGAGCACACAGCAAAGCTGTCCATATAGTCCCCCCTCTAGCTCCGCCCCCAGTCATTCTCTTTGCCGCTCTGAACATGTAGCATCTCCACGGGGGTGGTAAAGAGTATGTGGTGTTAGTTGTAGTTTTTTATTTCTTCTATCAAGAGTTTGTTATTTTAAAATAGTGCCGGCTTGTACTATTTACTCTGCAGCAGAAAGTGATGAAGATTTCTGTTGAGAGGAGTATGATTTTAGCACCAGTAACTAAAATCCATTGCTGTTCCCACGCAGGACTGTTGAAACCAGAGAACATCAGTTGGGGGGAACAGTTTGCAGGCTTAACTGCTTCAGGTATGATCAGTCATTTTTCTAACAAGACCATGTAATGCTAAAGACTGTCAGAAATTCCCTCTGGGATAGGTAAGCCATTTTTTTCTTAGACTTAGACTAATAAAATGATGGCTTATATTTAGGGCTCTATGCTGGTTGACACTATTGTGGGCTTTAAAATCGATTGCTTTTTAGCATGTTTTTCCACTATAAATAAGGTGTTTTGTCAGACTTTAAAACACTTTTGGGGTTTAATTTCGGCCTGACACTTATTTGGACACCTAAATCTAGTCAGAAAGGCCCCTTCACTCTGGAAGGAAGAGGGAGGAGGCCTCATTTTCAGGCCTCAATTGCGCAGTTGTTTTTTGCCTAGGCAGTCCATGCAGCTTCATGTGGGATCAGAAAAGACTCCAGAGAGGCTTATTTCCTACTAAAATAATCCCTAGGAAGGTAATGGGCTACAGTGGAAGCTGTGGCTAGTACTGTAGTGTTTTAACCTGTTAATAACTGTTATTAGCTCCGGTTTGGGCATTAAGGGGTTAATTGGTCTGAAAATTTGTGTGCAGTCTTTTCAAAGCATTAAGACTCTGTGGTGAAAATTTCATAAATATCGGATGTTTATTTCATGGTTTTTTGATGTTTCAATAATAAAGTGTGCACTTTTATTATTTAAAGAGACAGTAACGTTTTTGTCAAAAATTATTTTTATTGCATTGTAGTTCTGTTTAAGTCTGTCAAACATGTCTGACCCTTCAGATAACCTATGTTCTGTATGTCCAAAGGCCAAGGTGGTTCCCCCATTAAATTTATGTGTGAAGTGTGCCATAGCGTCCAAACAGCTTAAGGACAGTACAATCACACTTAAAAATATAGCCCAAGATGATTCTTTAGCTGAAGGTAGTGAAGATAGCTTGCTTTCCTCTCCTTCTGTGTCAACACCAGCTATGTCGCGCAGGCGATGCCCAGTACATCTAGCGCACCAATTGCGATTACTATGCAACAGTTAGCGGCAGTAATGGATAATTCTCTCTCAGCATTTTTATCCAAACTGCCAGCTTTTCCTAGGAAGCGTGATTGCTCAGTTTTAAACACAGACAATGAGCAAGCAGACGCAGAGGATAATTTATCTGTTGTGCCCTCACATCAATCTGACTTGGCGCTGAGGGAGGGCCTGTCTGAGGGAGAAATTTCTGACAGGAAAAGTTTCTCAGCAGGCAGAGCCTGATACCATAACATTTAAATTTAAGCTAGAACACCTCCGTGTCCTACTTAAGGAGGTCCTAGTTGCACTTGATGATTGTTATCCTTTGGTGATCCCAGAAAAATTGTGTAAAATGGACTAGAGGTCCCAGTACACACTGATGCGTTTCCGATACCTAGGATGGCGGATATCGTGTCTAAGGAGTGGGAGAAGCCAGGTATACCTTTTGTTCCCCCTCCTATATTTTAGAAAATGTTCCCAATTGTTGACCCTAGAAGGGACGCGTGGCAGACGGTCCCCAAGGTAGAGGGGGCAGTTTCAACGCTAGCTAAGCGCACAACTATACCAATAGAAGACAGTTGCGCTTTCAAAGAATAAAAAATTAGAAGGTTTACTTAAGAGAATTTTTGTTCTACAAGGTTTCCTTCTTCGACCAATTTCCTGCATTATTCCTGTAACTACTGCAGCGGCTTTTTAGTTTGAGGAACTGGAAAACTCGCTCCAGAAGGAGACTTCTTATTTCGAAGTCATGGATAGAATTCACGCCCTAAAGCTGGCTAATTCTTTCATCACAGATGCCGCTTTGCAAGTAGCTAAACTAGCGGCGAAAAATTCTGGTTTTGCCATCGTGGCGCGCAGAGTGCTTTGGCTAAAATCATGGTCGGCTGATGGGTCGTCCAAAACAAAATTGCTTAATATTCCTTTCAAGGGTAAGACCCTATTCGGGCCATAGTTGAAAGAGATTATTTCAGATATCACTGGGAAAGGGCCATGCCCTTCCACAAGGTAGATCCTTCAAGGCTAAAAACAAGACCAATTTTCGTTCCTTTCGCAACTTCAGGAACGGACCTGCTTCAACCTCTACAGCTACTAAGCAAGAGGGTAACACTTACCAGCCCAAGCCAACATGGAAACCTTTGCAGGGCTGGAACAAGGGTAAACAGGCCAAGAAGCCTGCTGCTGCTACCAAGACAGCATGAAAGGGTAGCTTTGATCCGGGACCGGATCTAGTAGGGGGCAGACTTTCTTTCTTTGCTCAGGCTTGGACAAGAGATGTTCCGGACCCCTTGGCACTAGAAATTGTCTCTCAGGGGTACCTTCTAGAGTTCAAAGACCTTTCCCCAAGGGGAAGGTTCCTCATGTCTAACTTATCTTTAGACAGATAAGGAAACAGGCATTCTTACTTTTTACTCAAACCTGTTTGTAGTTCCCAAAAAGGAGGGAACGTTAAGGCCAATTCTGGATTTAAAGATCCTAAACAAATTCCTCAAAGTTCCATCATTCAAAATGGAAACAATTCGAACAATTTTACCAATGATCCAGGAGGATCAATACACAACTACCGTGGACCTAAAGGATGCATACCTGCATATTCCTATCCACAAAAATCACCATCAGTTCTTAAGGTTCGCCTTTCTGGACAAGCATTACCAGTTCGTGGCTCTTCCTTTTGGGTTAGCCACCGCTCCCAGAATTTTCACAAAGGTGCTAGGGTCCCTTCTAGCGGTACTAAGACCGCGGGCATTGCAGTAGCACCTTACCTGGACGACATCTTAATACAGGCGTCGTCTTTTCCCAGAGCCAAGGATCATACAGATATTGTTCTTGCCTTCCTAAGGTCTCACGGGTGGAAGGTGAACGTAGAAAAAAGTTCTCTGTCCCCGGTCACAAGGGTTCCTTTCCTGGGAACAATAATAGACTCGGTAGAACTGAAAATCTTTCTGACGGATGTCAGGAAGTCAAAACTTTCAAATGCTTGTCGAGTTCTTCACGCCATTCCTCAGCCGTCTGTGGCTCAGTGCATGGAGGTAATCGGTCTAAAGGTTGCGGCAATGGACATAGTCCCGTTTGCCAGAATTCATCTAAGACCACTTCAATTGTGCATGCTCAGGCAGTGGAATGGGGATTATGCAGATTTGTCTTCCCAGATACAAATGGACCAGAAAACCAGAGAATCGCTCCTCTGGTGGTTGTCTCAGGATCACCTGTCTCAGGGAATGAGTTTCCGCAGACCAGAGTGGATCATTGTCACGACCGACGCCAGTCTCTTAGGCTGGGGTGCGGTCTGGGACTCCCTGAAAGCTGAGGGTCTGTGGTCTCGGGAAGAATCTCTTCTCCCGATAAACATTTTGGAACTGAGAGTGATATTCAATGTGCTCCTGGCTTGGCCTCAACTAGCGAAGGCCAAATTTAAGATTTCAGTCGGACAACATGACGACTGTGGCGTACATCAATCATCAGGGAGGAACAAAGAGTTCCCTGGCGATGAGAGAAGTATCCAAGATAATCAAATGGGCGGAGGATCACTCCTGCCATCTATCTGCAATTCACATCCCAGGAGTAGACAACTGGGAGGCAGATTATTTGAGTCGTCAGACTTTCCATCCGGGGGAGTGGGAACTTCACCCGGAGGTCTTTGCCCAGTTAACTCAACTATGGGGCATTCCAGATATGGATCTGATGGCGTCTCGTCAGAACTCCAAGGTTCCACGCTACGGGTCCAGGTCCAGGGATCCCAAGGCGACATTGGTGGATGCATTAGTGGCGCCTTGGTCGTTCAATCTAGCTTATGTCTTTCCACCGTTTCCTCTCCTTCCCAGGCTAGTAGCCAGGATCAAACAGGAGAAGGCTTCGGTGATTCTAATACTTCCTGCGTGGCCACGCAGGACTTGGTATGAAGACCTGGGGAATATGTCATCGGTTCCACCATGGAAGCTACCTTTGAGACAGGACCTTCTAGTACAAGGTCCATTCGAACATTCAAACCTAGTTTCTCTGCAACTGACTGCTTGGAGATTGAACGCTTGATCCTATCTAAGCGTGGGTTTTCGGAATCTGTTATAGATACTCTGGTTCAGGCCAGAAAGCCTGTGACCAGGAAAATTTACCATAAGATATGGCAAAAATATCTCTGTTGGTGCGAATCCAAGGGTTACTCATGGAGTAAAATTAAGATTCCAAGAATACTTTCCTTTCTCCAAGAGGGATTGGAGAAAGGTCTGTCAGCTAGTTCTCTAAAGGGACAGATATCTGCTCTGTCTGTTTTGTTGCTCAAACGTCTGGCAGCCGTGCCAGATGTTCAAGCGTTTGTACAGGCGAATCAAGTCTGTCTACAGACCTGTGACTCCTCCATGGAGTCTAAACTTAGTTCTTTCAGTTCTTCAAGGGGTTCCGTTAGAACCTTTACATTCCATAGATATTAAGTTACTATCTTGGAAAGTTTTGTTTTTGGTTGCTATTTCTTCTGCTAGAAGAGTTTCTGAATTGTCTGCTTTGCAGTCTAATTCACCCTATCTGTTTTTTTCATGCAGATAAGGTAGTTTTACGTACCAAGCCTGGTTTTCTTCCAAAAGTGGTTTCCAATAGGAATATTAACCAGGAAATAGTTGTTCCTTCTCTGTGTTCGAATCCAGTTTCGAAGAAGGAACGTTTGTTACATAATCTGGATGTGGTTCGTGCTTTAAAATTCTATTTAGAAGCAACAAAGGATTTCAGACAGACATCATCCTTGTTTGTCGTCTATTCTGGTAAGAGGAGAGGTCAGAAAGCTACTGCTACCTCTCTTCTGGCTAAAAAGCATCATCCGATTGGCTTATGAGACTGCCGGACGGCAGCCTCCTGAACGAATTACAGCTCACTCTACTAGAGCTGTGGCTTCCACATGGGCTTTCAAGAATAAGGCTTCTGTTGAACAGATCTGTAAGGCAGCGACTTGGTCTTCTCTGCATACATTTGCCAAATTTTACAAATTCGATACTTATGCTTCTTCGGAGGCTATTTTTGGGAGAAAGGTTTTACAAGCAGTGGTGCTTTCCGTTTAGGTTACCTGACTTGTTCCCTCCCTTCATCCGTGTCCTAAAACTTTGGAATTGGTTCCCACAAGTAAGGATGAAGCCGTGGACCGGACACACCAATGTAGGAGAAAACAGAATTTATGTTTACCTGATAAATTTCTTTCTCCTACGGTGTGTCCGGTCCACGGCCCGCCCTGGCTTTTAGTCAGGTTTAAAAAATTTTGTTTCTTGTACACTACAGTCACCACTGCACCCTATGGTTCTCCTTTTTCTCCTAACCATCGGTCGAATGACTGGGGGGCGGAGCTAGAGGGGGGACTATATGGACAGCTTTGCTGTGTGCTCTCTTTGCCACTTCCTGTAGGGAATGAGAATATCCCACAAGTAAGGATGAAGCCGTGGACCGGACACACCGTAGGAGAAAGAAATTTATCAGGTAAACATAAATTCTGTTTTTTGTCGTTTTTTGAGTAAGGAATTCTGGAAATGTTGCGTAGGTGTGAACGGCAGGATTTTGTAAGCGCTTGTATATGTGGGTTGAATGTGAGCTTTGAGTCTAGTGTGACCCCAAGACAGGTAACCTGGGGTGAGGTGTTGAGAATAGAGTCTCCAACTGTCAGAGAAATGTCAGGTGTTGGATGTGTCGAAGAGAGGGGAATAAGAAGTAGCTCAGTTTTAGACAGATTGAGTTGAGAAATAGACCTCAAAGGGACATAATCATGAAAGACTTTTGGGTTTCAGATAGAGCACACACATTTCAGATTTACTTCTGTTAGCAAATGTGCTTCATTCCCTTGGTATCCTTTGAATGAGAGCAATGCTCTACCTAGCCTAGATGAGCACATTGGGTGAGACAGTGACAAGCAGATTGTTCACAGAAGTTAATTAATTCAGAGCCTACCTATGTATGCTTTTCAACAGTGGATACCAAGAGGCGATAATTATATAAGAGAAGTAGATTGGAAAATATTGCATGCTCTTTCTCAATCATGAAAGTTTAATTTTGACTTTACTATCCCTTTAATGCCATTGCTCCCCTGCAAATCTATGTACACAGAATCAAACCATACTAATTTTTAAGAAGCTCACTGAATAGAAGATTTTTTTTGGAGTGGAATAGATCTGCACAAGGACCTAAGTGTGAGGAGGGAGTGGCAAGCATTAAACATTAAATATAATGTTAGTTTAGTTAAAACTATTTAAATTGTTATTAAGGTAATATTTTTCTTTAAGTAAATAAAACTTTTTTAATTGTTATTATTATAGTAATCATTATTTTTCTCCTTCCCATAAAGTACAGCTAAAAAGTTGATCAAATATGAATAATTAACCTATTTAAGCTGGAGATAGATCACCTCCCAATAATTTCAAATATTTCAATGATCCATCTATGCATAACTAATGAGATATAACTGGAAACATAATCTGAAAAGTTATTATTCTAAAAATGAAAACCATGATTAAAATTGATTTAAATTGGTCTTACTGACTATTGATTTAAATCAAATCCACACAGTTTTAAAGGGAAATAAAACTGAACTTTGAAATTCATGGTATGTTACAGTATGTTCATTTTTGAAAAATTCTTCTTTAAGATGTGATTGATTTACAGCAAAAGCAATGAAAATAAACAATGAATGTCTATTGGATTGCCTATATTCATTGTTATTTAACCAGCATTACCATTTTAATTAAATGTCTTTAAGCGTCTCATGCATAATTACAATGTTTCTGTACATTTTATATTCCTTAGGTTTTACTTTTTTTGTAAGGGTTTTGAGAAAACTGATTATTGTTGTCTCCTCTGTAGCTTCATTTACATACTTTCCTATGTTTTGCAATATTTACATGATATGGGAATCTGCATGAATCCAGAAATCATGATATTGGCACTAAAATCTGTTTACAAAATGTTTTTTACAGGAGGAAGTGCATTCAGTAACTGAATTGTTCTCAGTTGTTTGAATTTTTTTAATCTACTATCTTATGATTTGTAGTGGTTTCCTACATTTTGGAAAAACGTGGATGCAAATAAGAAATGCTTAAACCAGAAAAAAAAAGGAAAAAAAAAAAAGTTTATTTTAAGAAGAAAGTTGAATGTTTGTAAGTAGAGATGTGGTGTGATTTGATTATAAATTAGCTTTACCCGCTCACACCTTAAATCAGGGGGAAAAAGGCCATTGAACAAGGTCTGCCAAATGTATTTCTAGTTGATAAAATACTTTGAAAATTAAAATAAGGGGAAAAACCAAAACCTACACATGGCTTGAAATTTGCACTAGTCTTTGGCAAGTAAGAAATTGGAGCAGACAAGTAAAAAATTTGACTTTTTCCTATCCGTTTATTGCATATAGACCAAACAAATGCTGTATAACACTGCTAACGTTCTCATTGTAAGTCAGCATTTCTAAATTACTATGTATTTATATTTTTAATCCTGTGTATGTCCCACCAAGACCTCTTTCAAGCTAACAATGGATGTACAGCGAATAAAAAAGCAAGATCACTCCTGTGTCCCACAATTACTGTAGCACACTGAGACAAAGATAAAGCAAATGAGCTTGCAGGTAAAACAACTATATGATGTACAGGAGGGGGCTCATATAGGCTAGCCCTCCGCTGCCAAGTGAACCGGGTCTGTCTCTCCCTGTGCAAGCACCTTCTCTCCCCTCTCACTATGGCTGTCTGGACTCCTGGATCACCTTCTGCATGATCTGCTGAGCTAATAGGGGAAAGCCTAACCCTGACATGGGAACCAGAACCTTATGGAGCGCTCAATGGTTTCAGTAATGGCACTGATCTGGCCCCAAGCTTTTCCCGCAGAGGATAGACTAATGTCATTTGCCTGTAGAAAGCAACAATCCACTCATTCATTGGGTAAAAAAACACTATTCAAAACTTGTTTAAAAGCATAAACGGAAGCTCCAAGGATAGAACATAGTGGGCGCAGCCCCAGTGCTGCGTCTGCTATGTTCTATCCTTGGAGCTTCCGTTTATGCTTTTAAACAAGTTTTGAATAAAGTGTTTTTTTTCCCATTATAGGAGTGGATCGTTGCTTTCTACAGTACTACTATTATCCAGTTGATCCTTACCTTCCTGCAGAGTTCCGTAGCACCACCCGGTCACCTAACTTTACTCCTCCTCCCCCAACGCTGACGTCATTTGAAGCGTCCGTGTGTACCGCATGAGAAGCGGAGACGATAACAGGCGAGAGGAGGGCCAGTGGATTGTGAACCACATACCGTCTCAAGACACGGAGCCCCTCTACGCAACAGCGCACACAATGGCATTACAGGAGCCAGACGCCTGGGGTTGGGTAAGCTGTTACCCTGAAGTATTGACTGGGATTATGGGGAGTGAGTACTTTGAGTAATTGCGGAGCACTTCCTGAATAAAAGAAGTGTTAACTTTTAAACACTGAACCCCTCCCTTTATTCTTTGTCATTTGCCTTTCTTTTAAAGTGGAATCTTGGGAATTTGAGAAAATCGCGATTACATCACAATCGCGTTTTTTTGAGTCCAAATTCACGATTTTCATTTTTGCCCATATCCCCCAGCCCTAATAATAATATAGGCAAAAAATTGGAATGCAGGGACCTTTGACAATGGGGATTGACAGGTTTTTTTTTTTTAATTTCAGTTTCTTGCTGACTCCATGGATTTGTTAAGCTCTGTTATATTTAACCGACATTAAACTGAAAGGTATAGACAGTAAAGAAAGGCCATGTAAACTTTGAAGGCGTATATCCCTCGCCTATAAAGCAAAACTCTACATACATTGGCAATGAATACAAAGTTTAAATGCTTAAAAAGTGAATATTAAAATTAATTTGAATGTTGCTTTAAGAAGCTCATCTTATTACAGTTTATTCATGGCAAATGTATTAGCTGAGGTAATCATCATGAAAGGGACTCTGTGAATGTGCCCTTCTTTGAAAATACAGCAATGCAGATGGAGACCGGCAATGGGTTATACCCTTCTGGGATATGATGCACAGTGGACAAGCTGGCGACCTCCAGCCCACACACATAAAATCCAATACTCCACGGCACCATGCAATTATACAAATCTTCTTTATTTAGGCATTAAAAGCATACACAGAACAGATATGCATATCTGTTCTGTGTATGCTTTTAATGCCTAAATAAAGAAGATTTGTATAATTACATGGTGCTGTGGAGTATTGGATTTTATCTTCTTTGAAATTACTTACTGCACTTAATCATTTTCTAAAAAGACCCACCATTTGTGTGTTTGTTGTGTGTTTATAGTAAAATAATACTTCTTGGGTCCATGTTGCCAAATACACGCTTAATGATTTATTACCTCAAGACACGTGTAGATGAGTCATGGAACATATCTCTACACACTTCACACTGGCTGATGTTCTCAGATATTATAGGTATATGGACCTGTTTTATGTACATTCTCTGTGTTTTTATCTAGTATCTTATATTTCCTTAAAATGTGCACATGCACTCAACATAAAATAAATTATGAGCTTGTTCTGGAACACTTTACAAAAGTTAAAATGGGGAGAGAGTAAGCGCTAAAAAGCTTAAAAGGCTAGTAAAAGGTACATTTTAATACATATAAAAATTTACAAATGGTAATCAGACGCATGGATCCATGTCTGACTTAACAAAAAATATATATATATATATAATAAACAAATCTAAAAATATCTAAAAATATCCAATGGAGTATAGCATGTGACGCTGACTTAGTGAGCCAGTGATGAGGAGTTAGGACATGTACATTCAATAATATAAACAACCTAAGTGAGTGATTGAGTGCACACAATAGCTTTCAACAAAGAAAAATAGCATTCACAAAAAATAGTGTTCACAAAAATTGGCGTACATAAAAAATGTTCAAATGTTCAACCGGTTATATGTAAGTGAATCCAGTAGTGTTTCCTCCAAAGTGACGTGTAGAAATATAACGTGAAGTCAATAATAGTAGAATGTAAACGTTGAGTGGGTCAAATTATTGTGGTTCAGCTGCTAAATTAAAAAATTGTAAATCCGTGAGGTGTATAAAAATAAAAATAACTTGTGAAAAAATCCACGTGGAAAACTTGAATTCAAATGATAAACAAAGGTCAAAAATCAAAAGACAAAAATCAAAAGACAAAAATATCAAAAGACAAAAATAGAAAATCAGTGATAATATTAAAAAGCACTAAAGATCTAGTGAAAACAAATCCTTAATTCAGATGTTAAAAATCCTTGGTAAGATCCATAACAAACAAATACATCGATAAAATACCTAAAAGGGAACAAAAGAGAAACAAATAGTGCAACACTGTATATGATATATAATATAGTTAGTCTTGAGAAAGGCCTAGTCTAGGCCGAAACGCGTTGGCATACTGGTGAGCTTGGTTTTAATTACCTATATTATATATCATATACAGTGTTGCACTATTTGCACTTGTTTGTTATGGATCTTACCAAGGATTTTTAACATCTGAATTAAGGATTTGTTTTCACTAGATCTTTAGTGCTTTTTAATATTATCACTGATTTTCTATTTTTGTCTTTTGATATTTTTGTCTTTTGATTTTTATCTTTTGATTTTTGACCTTTGTTTATCATTTGAATTCAAGTTTTCCACGTGGATTTTTTCACAAGTTATTTTTATTTTTATACACCTCACGGATTTACAATTTTTTAATTTAGCAGCTGAACCACAATAATTTGACCCACTCAACGTTTACATTCTACTATTATTGACTTCACGTTATATTTCTACACGTCACTTTGGAGGAAACACTACTCGATTCACTTACATATAACCGGTTGAACATTTGAACATTTTTTATGTACGCCAATTTTTGTGAACACTATTTTTTGTGAATGCTATTTTTCTTTGTTGAAAGCTATTGTGTGCACTCAATCACTCACTTAGGTTGTTTATATTATTGAATGTACATGTCCTAACTCCTCATCACTGGCTCACTAAGTCAGCGTCACATGCTATACTCCATTGGATATTTTTAGATATTTTTAGATTTGTTTATTATATATATATTTTTTTTTTTTGTTAAGTCAGACATGGATCCATGCGTCTGATTGCCATTTGTAAATTTTTATATGTATTAAAATGTACCTTTTACTAGCCTTTTCAGCTTTTTAGCGCTTACTCTCTCCCCATTTTAACTTTTGTATTGTTAGCCTACTAGGAGGCTATATAGTTAGTAAGCTTAAGGCCCTGGGTGTAGCGCTCGGTCCACTTCTCCTGTTCTTATAGACTGGAACACTTTACAAACAGATTGGGACTGCTTTGAATCTTGACAACCTAACACATACTGTTGGTCCCCATACATTGGTGAAAGCAAATTCAAAAAAATAACCTGTCTCTCAAGGCTGCATTGATTGCGAGGGATGTTTAGTCATTTATTAACCATTTTTAAAATACGTACTTTAGAATGTTGTCTTAGTTTAAATTGGTCATGTTTTAGTTGCAAGTACATTTAATTTTATGTTCTTTTTTCATCCTTTCATCCTTGCATTTAAACACTGTACCATGCAAATAAAAATAACTTCTTTTTTTGTGCCACAGTTAAAGTGTTTGTCTATTAGTTATATTAATTATTCATATGTTGTCTCTCAAGTAAAATAGAAAAGAGGGGCAATCTGGTTGGTTATTTGCTTGGACACGTTCTGAAACTGGAAATATTCATAATAGTCATAGAAAAGTCCATACACTGAGGAAGGGGAGTTTGTTCCCCTTAAGGACATCACAATAAAGAACAAATTTTACAATCTCCAGTGAGTGCAGACTTTTCTATGACATTTAACATTACATAAGTATATATTTGATC
This sequence comes from Bombina bombina, assembly GCF_027579735.1. Classification (NCBI taxonomy): domain Eukaryota; kingdom Metazoa; phylum Chordata; class Amphibia; order Anura; family Bombinatoridae; genus Bombina; species Bombina bombina. The sequence continues at coordinate 421,790,867 of NC_069504.1, forward strand.
ACATTGAGCTGTAAAGTTATACAGTGACACATTAGTTTGTCTGTTGTCAAAATATAATTTAAATATAAATCTTTATACTTTTAAAATTCACCATTTTGTTTACTGGTTAAGATATTTTTAAATACATTTTAAAAACATCAAAATTCTTTCTATATTCATCAAACTATATGTTACTTATAATGTCATTCTTAAATCACTTTCCTGTAATACATAAGAGTTACTACCATTTGCTACCTGACAAAGGATGACCCTAGACATTAAACACAACACGGCAATTGCTGTGGAACAGACAAGCCCTGACCAAGAGAGTTAATAACCTTTGTGACCATGAACCACTAAAGAGGATGCAGGGCATAAAACTGATTGGCTCCAACTAAACAAGCAACACAATGTCCAGGTTTGAGAACCCATAACCTCAGCCATATATCTTTCCTTAATTGGTTTTATCTGATAACAACTGCAAAACAATTCACTTTATATTAACTTTTTGACTGTGACCAACTTTATAGTCATCAGATAAAAGCCCAGATTGGCTCCCCCAAATAAGGTAAAATGAAGTGGGGGTGGACTTTGACTATTCATGAGCAATTGCAATAAAAAGAATGTTATTTTGTTTATAGTTTATCAGGTTGGAGTAGTGTTTCCAAATTGCGGTCCTAAAGTACCCCCAACAGGCCTGGTTTTCATTATGAGAAAACAAAAAGAGGGCGCCTCATAGTCTAATATGTCCCATATGGGTTGGTGGATGTTAGTGGTAAATATGCTTACCAGATCGAGTTGCACCGTACTATGACTGGTGCTAGTGGGCAGGCTAGAACTCTACAGTGGCTAGTACACTGATCAGGGTGTCCCCGGGGTAGTTCTCAACTGGAATCCAAGTTTCGGCAAAACTGCAGACACTTTCAATACCCAGGATAAAAAAAGAGGACAACTTCCGATATTTAAAAGGTAAGAAAACACTTTATTTTTACAGCAACGTGTTTCTCGACCAAAACACACTAATCGTTTCTTCAGGCAGTATAAAAAATTAAAAGTTTCGTTTTTTTTATGCTGCCTGAAGAAACGACCAGTGTTTTTGGTCGAGAAACGCATTTCTGTAAAAACTAAAGCGTTTTCTTACCTTTTAAATATCCACCCTCTAACCCCACAAGTGGGTATTGAACGTGTCTGCGGTTTTGCCGAAACTTGGATTCCATTTGAGAACTACACCCTTATCAGTGTACTAGCCACTGTAGAGTGCTAGCCTGCCCACTAGCACCGGTCATAGTATGGTGCAACTCGATCTGGTAAGCATATTTACCACTAACATCCACCAACCCATATGGGACATAATACACTATGAGGCGCCCTCTTTTTGTTTTCTCATTTGCATAGATTTCCCTGCGCACCGGGTTCAAGTGGAGCTGCCTTGCCACACATTGGAAAGATTTTATATCGTTATAGATTCTGCATCTTGGACATTTTGTTAGTTTTACACAAAAGTAACTTTCTGGTAATATTTGGACATTACACAAACATACATTCAGTGCACCTCTTTGAGTTCCCCTCCAGGGTTCTTAAATTATTTCTGGTTTTCAATATAGCTGAACTAGAGTACAGGTGAAATAATCAGCTGATAGGTGAGAGCAGGTTAGTAACTATGGTTACTGATCAGCTGATTACTTCACCTGTGCACTGGTTCAGCTATAATGAAAACAGGCCTGTTGGGGGTACTTGAGGACTGCGGTTGGGAAACACTGGGTTAGAGGATTGTGTTAGCGAGAACAGACTGCATATGCAGTACTGAGAAATATTGGATTTAAAATCCTTGGAGCCAAAACTATTAAAATTTTACTTTGAGCTCCTAACTTTTTGTATTATTCTAGATCTTTACTTCTCAGTAGTGATGTTGCGAATAGTTCGCCGGCGAATAGTTCCCGGCGAACATAGCATGTTCGTGTTCGCTGCGGACGGAGAACATATGCGATGTTCGGTCCGCCCCCTATTCTTTATCATTGAGTAAACTTTGACCCTGTACCTCACAGTCAGAAGACACATTACAGCCAATCAGCAGCAGACACTCCCTCCCAGACCCTCCCACTTCCTGGACAGCATCCATTTTAGATTCATTTGGAAGCTGCATTCTTAGTGAGAGGAGGGACAGTGTAGCTGCTGCTGATTTAATAGGGAAATCGATAGCTAGGCTAGTGTATTCAGTGTCCACTACTCTCCTGAAGGACTCATCTGATCTCTGATGTAAGGACAGCACCCCAAAAAGCCCTTTTTAGGGCTAGAACATTAGTCTGATTTTTTTTTTTTTTTTCCTGTGTAATCTAATTGCAATTGCCTGCCTGCCTGCCAGCGTGTGTGTCAGGCTCACAGCGTATACTGTGCCCACTTGCCCAGTGCCACCACTCATATCTGGTGTAACAGTAGTGTACATTTAAAAAAAACAACACTTTTTTGACTGTGAAATAATAGCAGACAGCTGCCAGTACCCAAGATGGCCGCTAATAAGGCAGATGGGGAGGGTTAGAGAGCTGTTTTGGGGGGGATCAGGGAGGTTGGGGGCTAAGGGGGGATGCTACACCACAGCATATGTAAATATTCTAAAAAAAATTTAAAACCTTTTTTTTTCTGCCAGTACTTAAGATGGCGGGGACAATTGTGGGGTGGGGGAGGGAAGGGAGCTGTTTGGGAGGGATCAGGGGGTCTGATGTGTCAGGTGGGAGGCTGATCTCTACACTAAAGCTAAAATTAACCCTGCAAGCTCCCTACAAACTACCTAATTAACCCCTTCACTGCTAGCCATAATACACGTGTGATGCACAGCAGCATTTAGCGGCCTTCTAATTACCAGAAAGCAACGCCAAAGTCATATATGTCTGCTATTTCTGAACAAAGGGGATCCCAGAGAAGCATTTACAACCATTTGTGCCATAATTGCACAAGCTGTTTGTAAATAATTTCAGTGAGAAACCTAAAATTGCGAGAGAAAAAAAAAAAAGTTTAAATTTGATCGCATTTGGCGGGGAAATGGTGGCATGAAATAAGCTGCCTACATGCTCCCTAATTAACCCCTTCACTGCTGGGCATAAATTAGGTAGTTTGTGCGCAGTGGCATTTAGCAGCCTTCTAATTACCAAAAAGCAACGCCAAAGCCATATAAGTCTGCTATTTCTGAACAAAGGGGATCCCAGAGAAGCATTTACAACCATTTATGCCATAATTGCATAAGTTGTTTGTAAATAATTTCTGTGAGAAACCTAAAGTTTGTGAAAAAGTGAACAATTTTTTTTTATTTGATCACATTTGGCGGTGAAATGGTGGCATGAAATATACCAAAATGGGCCTAGATCAATGCTTTGGGTTGTCTACTACACTACACTTAAGCTAAAATTAACTCTACAAGCTGCCTACATGCTCCCTAATTAACCCCTTCACTGCTGGGCATAAAACATGTGTGGTGCGCAGTGGCATTTAGCAGCCTTCTAATTACCAAAAAGCAACGCCAAAGCCATATAAGTCTGCTATAATGGCATGTCTGGCACACAGTGTTGGGGCAAGGGTCCATCTGACCACTGATACCTGGTCTGCAAAGCATGGTCAGGGCAGGTATATCACCTACACTGCGCACTGTGAAGCGGGCGTAACCCTTACACTACCTGATCGATACAACATCATACCTGATGTTTTAAATGTTAGGTGATTTATGCCCTTTATGGATTAAAACCAGACTCTGCATCAACTATGTAATTTTCCATGGGAGTTTTGCCATGGATCCCCCTCCGGCATGCCACAGTCCAGGTGTTAGTCCCCTTGAAACAACTTTTCCATCACTATTGTGGCCAGAAAGAGTCCCTCTGGGTTTTAAAATTCGCCTGCCTATTGAAGTCTATGGCAGTTCACCGGTTCGCGAACAGTTGTGGAAGTTTGCGTTCGCCGTTCGCGAACCCAAATTTTTATGTTCGCAACATCACTACTTCTCAGGCTTCTAAAAAAACAACAACGATGTGGCTCCTCAATATCCCCTTTGGATACTATATTGTTACATTTGAATACCATGTTCTAGAAGATGTGGCTCTTTGGCTTCTAAACTTTTGTCAAGCTCTAACTTCACTAAATATTATGCTTAAAAATCTATCTAACTGGGGGCGTGTCCAAGCAGCGTTCTGAACAGGACGCACACTCTGGGAGCTCTGAGCAGAGATTTCAGTAATCCGCCGATTATTGTCATATAACAGCAAGTTAAGAGTTTATAAATTACAGATTGTACAGGGTGGTCACTAGAGACCAAGCATTTAATCTTCTTGCTGTCTGCATGACGCTGGGGCTACAGTTTGGAGAATAAGGCCTAAGGCGGCGGCCTAATACTAGGCATTCACCCCCCCCCCGGGAAGAGCCGGGTTATCAGTGCTGCCAGGGAGACCGGCTTACTGAACTCTTCACACTCTAACATAGATAGGATTTCAGCCGAGCACAATATCAAGTCTGAAGTGGTGCTATCATCCTACTCTCGCATCCAGCAAACTACCAAGACACCTTTGCTCAACGGGGCAAGTTAACACATAGCCGGAATTTAAGTATCCTTGAAAGATGGTGACTATGTATGATACAAAGAAATTGATAAAATATGACCTTTACTTTGCAAATCTTGAGAGGCTTATGGAGAATCTAGCGGAGAGAGCCCCATTTGACGCTCTGATGAAAAAGCTGTGTACCGCTGACAAGTTAATAACAACTCCTAAGGAGGATATGAAAATTACCTCTCAAGATGGCGCCATAAGGATCGAGCACGCATCAGAGGAATTACAGTCGCTGCAGAGGCCCACTCTGCCTAAACCTACAAACGACAGGCCAGAGAGATCATTATCAGATGTGGGGCAAGAGATTGACCACACTGGCGCACCCGACATTGTTGCCGGACATATGAAGGGGCTTCCCCAAGCAAAAGTGCATCATGCGGTTGCCACAGCGCCGCTCCGGCAGAAACGATCCAGGAGATCTCATCAGGCCTCTTTCCCGACTCAAAGTCTGACTCCAGCGGGGCATAAAAAGGGGGCTTCCCGAGATCGAAAGGTTTACAGAGGGGGCCTCGGGGACCTGGATGGACGTCAATGCCCCACACAGTTCGAGCTCCACTCGGAACTACAGCTTGATAGTAGCCCAATACGACCATGGCCCGGGGAGACCCGGTGTGACGGACTTACACAAGGAAAAAGGCTGCACAATTCAGAAGCGGGACAGTATGATCAGGCCATTACTGGAGGGTGAAAGTGACTTTACTCACCTCTGAGGACATTAAACCCTATGCAAAGTTATGTTAACCGGTTTTTATTATGTTGCATGATATATAGTATATATAGCACTTGTGTTTGCCCTCTATGTTATTTAGTTTTTGTATTGCTCATGCCAATTTACTGGGGATTTTTGATCTATTGTGAAAATGAGTAATATGCAGCCCCCTCTCTGTGGCTTGCGGCCGGGGCCGCGGAGCAGGGGATGGTGAACTAGTGACGCTCAAGCATAAAAAGTTATTATTTAAACAACTAGTCAACAGTAGTTCACCACAAATGTCTTATAGTCTAACCTCACGATATAATATACCCCTTCTTAATCGTCAACACCCATAACTAATTAAAGTGGAGGAAAACAGGGCATTCCCTTGAGATAAGATCAGTAGTGATGCGAGATGATATACTCAAATATTTTTTTTTATTTTTTATATATAAGATTAACTATTAGCTCGGTCTGGGTCCTTAATTTACTTGGTTTGCAATATTTGGTCCCCACTCCTATCACCTCAGTATGTTTTTTCTTATCTTCTTTTTCTCTTAACTCCTTGTTTAGTCTGTTCTTTGTTCTTTTAAATCATTGTTTAGTCTGTTTTTCATATGTATAACCCCCACATTGTCTATATACACACAGAGCCCAAAAGTGGCCCATTTAAAAAGTTGGGGCAAACCCGAGGTTCAATAACTAATACTCATTGCTTTGTTTTATCTTCTTATTTTTAGATTCCTTTAATAAGACAGTGAAATTTGAGTATTACATAATTCATTTATTGCATGGTCCTAACAATGTGAAATGCCTTTTTGCAACTTTTTCTGATATATTCCATGTATTTTTAAGATTTGCTGTAAATCCTCGTTATCTCAATAAAGCTCTTTGAAAATTAAAAATCTATCTAACTTTTTTTACATGTCCTGGAGTAGTGGAAATTTCCACCTACCTCAACGTTTAACTCCCATATTTTTGTTTTTGTTGTTATTCTTTGTTTCTGTGAAATGTATATTTTCTATTGAAGGTGACCTTACATGCTCCAAGTTTGAATTATAATTGCCTAGTTAAATGTTCCTGTTTTTCGAGTGACATTCATTTGTTTGTAAACTTTTTTATTACACTCTTTGCCTTGCCAAATCTGTTTGCACACACCAGTGGAGCATCAAATGAAATATCTTGCAATGTTCATTAAAATATCCCCCTTTCATTCCACAAGCCAATAATTTATGTCCAGTCACAATGGAGCTTTATACCTTTTTATAATAAAATGATTTGTTAAACTTGATATATATGCTTTACCTAAAGGGATAGTGCAGCATTACATTTAGTTAAGTCTCATTCAGTTTGCTGGTGTTCCTTTATACTTGGTAGTGTGTTTGTGATACAGCATGATGTCTTCTGTCCCCCCCCCCCACATCTTTTGGACACCTTATTTATCAGCATTGTTTTTAGAGTCCTTTGCACAGCTTGGCTTAAAATCTTTCTTCTTTGGGCACTGTTTTGTGTGCACTAAGTTCTATACAGATATGACTGCTTTTAATTCTTTGTTTGCAGATTTACAGACAGCATCTACTTTGTAAATGTGACTTGTCCATATTGATGTGATGTGAGCACCTCATCTGGATCCAGGCAAACCAAAAGCGATAACTATTGCTGCATGTCAGCATTCAGTGGCAAGCACATTTACACTGTCATTTTGAACAGAGCAATTTATTTAGTTTTTTGTTAATATTTGTTTTTAAGCATTATATAGATATTTTATGTGCAGCATTGCACAGGGCTTGACAGATCCTGGGATCCATAGTGTCTAGAATAAACTTCTCACTTTTAATTTTTAAATTGTTCCACATATGTGTCTATGGTAAACCATTGACTGCCTCCAAAAATTTACACATTTATTTACAAATATTAAAAAAAATCCCATAATTACCCTTAAAACAGACCCACATAATGATAATGTATTGTATTAGTACAGACAAAACTGGGAGGGGATTGCTGGATGTCAGTAGCAGTCAACACAGAGAAAAAAAAAGTTACTTCCTGTTTCCCTATATCACATAGTGAATTCCTACTAAGAACTAGATATTTTTTGTGTGGAGCAAAATGGATGAACCTTGAATATCCCTTAGTGATATAATATTAAATAACGCCCCCAGGAGTTTTATTAAAACATCATACAAGGTCCACACTCTGTACCATCATACAAGGTCCACACTCTTATCTATATGATAATAATATAATATAGTATATATATTTTAAGATATGTCTCTATGGGTGTTTGAAAGGGATACTAAAGCCACAATTTAAAGTTTCATGGTTCAGATAAAGCATGCAATTAAAAAAAAAAACTTTGCAATATACTTTAATTATAAAACATGCACATTTGTTTTATATACACACTTTTGAGACCCCAGCACCTACTGAGCATTGGCAAAAGTGCACAATATATATTAGTATATGTATTTTGCGATTGGCTAATGGTTGTCACGTGATACAGGGGAAGGGAAAATTGGATTAACTTTACATTTTCCAGAAAATATTTTATTGTTCATTTCAATTCTACTGTATTTAGTGGTCCTTTAGAGGTCTAAAATTTTGGAAATGTTCAGCATAAAGGCCTACCTTATACCCAGTACAGAAATTAGGAGACAGAAGTTAAATTATAGGATACATTCTTCCCAAGCCACTGGAATTTTCAAGTGTTTCATGGTTTTGGCTTCATTTGATTGTGGGAAATTTCTGATTTTTTTTACGTAAAGTAATTAAAGTTGTGTTTGGTAGAGCTTGGCAAACCTGTTTAAAATGTAGGACATACATACACTCGTACATACATACATACCTACACAATAGGAAAAATGAGGTTTGCTTTGGTGGCAACACAAAAAAAATAATAATAATAATAATAATAATAAAATATATATATATATATATATATATATATATACTGTGTGTATGTGTGTATATATATATATATATATATAAATATATATATATATATATATATATATATATATATATATATATATATATAAATATATGTGTGTGTGTGTCTATTTGCAACACAAGTAAAAAAAAAAAAAAAAAACACTGCATTGCCTTCAGTGGGATAATAAATAAAACCTAAGACATTTGTATAAAATAAATACCATAGTGCTATGATGGTAGAGAAGCAGATGATGGGGGGGGGGGGGGGTTGCAGTTGTGGAAGTTGGATATACCTACTTTTACTGTATGGAGTTTTTGTAATGTTTTGGTTTTTTGTCCGTTTGATCTATGGCTTTCGTCTCCACAAAGATCACAATTGTTTCAGAGCTTGAGTTCATATTAGTAGCTTTACATTACATTACATTAGTAAATTGTTTAGTACTTCAGTGCCTTTAATTTGATTTAATATGAATAGTCATTCACTGCATTTGTGTAAAATAAATTCCATGGTGCTATGATGGTAGAGAAGCCAATGATGGTGGGGGGGCAATTGTGGAAGTTAAATGATCATCCTGAAATTTATGTGCCAGGCTCAGTTTTTATGTTGCCATGGGTGCCCATATACCCAGGTTGTTTGAACACTACATAATGGATATTTAGGTCCTTGGCCTTTGCATTTGTTTATTTCTCACTTCCTGATTATAGTAGCACACAATATATTAATCATGACCTAATGGATTCTGCCTCTCTCTGTACAGTCCTTTTGCTTTTTGAATCCTGTTGACATAATTCTACCTAAGGAGCAGACATCTTAAAAAATGTTGACATTTATTCACTTCCTTTACAATTTAAACTCAGTAGTGGCTACATTTGTGGTTTGTAGTAGGGTTCTGTTCCAGAAAGAATGTTTGCAAAATGAATCTGTGTAGAATTACTTCTATAATGTAAGTCAATGGGAAGTCTGTAGTGAGAATAAGGCCTTTTTTCTAAATTGTTATAAATAATCCCCAGTTTTCTGTTGAAAATCACTAGATAAGTTTTTGTAAAGGAGTGAAAAGGCTAAAAAAAACACTTTATAGTCTTTTACACAGTTTCAGATCATTATGAATTGTCTAATTTATCAATATAAAGTTCAAATAAAGTGCATATGTCATTTGCATATGTCCCATGTTTGGTGTTTGCTGTCAGTCAGTGCTTGGTTATTGTTGTGACTATGGATAACATTAACAGTTTTAAATTGACATTTACCTAAATATAGCTCCTTTATATCCTAGTATTGTCTTTTATTATGAGATTTAGTTAAGTATTTTGATTTTACCCTTATATTTTGTTCTGTTTCACATTATTTGTACTCCCAGTTTTTATTTTATTATTAAACCTTGGAGCTTGATGTTCACATTGTCCTTAATGGTGCTTACCTGTCTTCAGTTGCATGTGTTTTTGTTGTCCTGTTTATTACTTCGGTCATTGTTATGACATTTGCCTTTTTTGGCTTGATTATGTTGATTTAGTTATCTTGTTTTGTTTGTTTTCACATTAAAAACGTAATGAAAATAAAGGTGCTGCCAAATTTTACTAAAAAAAAAGTTTATGCAATATAGAGCCTCTTTGCCACACCCAACTCCTTGTTGTCATTAAAAATATTAAATGTTAAGATTTTGGCAACATAGCAAAACCAGTAAATATAGGTAACAGATTTACAGATAATATTACATGCAAAGCAAACCTGTAGCTATAGTTAGGCTTTTACTTTGATGCAGCTCACCTATAATGGCATGTTAGATGTGTTTTATTCTCCTAAACCATTCTGCATATAGATAAAGAAACCAGGTGTTTGCTTTGTAAGGATAGTTGAAATAAGCAATGTATACTTGTCCTAACTGGCACTTTATAGCCGTTTGGACAAAGCTCTTTATCAAGGTATATCTTTGTTAATCTTAAAGGGACAGTAATGTCCAAATTAATCTATCATGATTCAGATAAGTCATGTAATTTTAAACAACTTTCCAATTTACTTTTATCATTAAATTAGCCTTTTCTCTTGGCATTTTTTGTTAAAGGCTAAACCTAGGTAGGCTTATAGGCTGATTTCTAAGACTCTGCAGACCACCGCTTATCTCATAGTCTGGCTGTGAATAGCTAATATGTACTGTTTGTTCATTTGTGCTATATAGATAAAATTGTGCTCACTTCCAGGGAGTTATTCTAGAGTCTGCACTAATTGCCTGAAATAAAAGTCTGTCAAACGATCTGAGATAAGTAAGCTGTAAAAGCTTAGAAACAAGGTAATCATAGAGGTTAACTGTATATTAATATAACAGTGTTGGTTATGCAAAACTGGGGAATGGTAAATAAAGGTATTATCTATCTTTTTAAACAATAACATTTTTGGTGTTTATTGTCCCTTTAGTACTCGGATAAAGCAACTAAATCCCAGCCTCAATAAAAAAAACCTTCATAGAGAGGGCTTTATTAAGCTATGTGTCATGATACACTCATGAGGAGTAGTTGATACCTGGTTTGTCTACCGAGCAGAGATGGTATTGTGGTCTCAGCATTGCCAGGTTTAATATGTAACATCTGTGTTCAGGAATGCTGTGATCTAAGATCCCCTCCTGTTGGTGGCTGGTATTTCTGTGATGCTGTGAGTTAAGGCTGACTATATATGGTTGGATGTCGTAAATTATAACAAGGGTGGGGGCCTTGACAAGACAAAGAAGAAAGCTGAGTTTTAATTGTATGTAACAGACCCTTTAGTCAGAACGTGTGTGGGACCAGAAGGATTAACATCATGGAGGCAGGTTCTCCACATATCTTAAGAATTTGATAAGCTTAGATATTGTGTATTATTTTTATGTCCCATTTCATTTTAAAGAATTGTAAATTTGCACATGTATGTTATTTTGAATGTTTTTATAATTTGACACTGTGTAACCTGTATTGGTATTTTTTTATTAAACATATAGAAAATCTAATTCTGTCTTGGTCTCTAATATCTGAATTCACACTCAGAAGAGACAAGGTTAAGGGCACGTTACCTAATTGTTAATTTTGTGTGAGCTATAGGATTTTCCAAGGCACCCCTTTATTCAGAGTTCTTGGTGGTGGCAGGACTTTTTTAAACTGGGGTGGTGTGAGCAGGATTTGGGGGTTAATTTGGTGTCCCTTTAAGGTCCTTTGTAGAGTTAAAGGTTTTAGGGAACCAGTGGCTTAGTGCTATTAACCCCTTCATGCCCACACCCCTCCTCCATTCGTGACGGGTTGAGTAAAAAAGGCTTAATCGTCACACTATGTTTATAAATAGACAAACCAATTATTTTTTTCCATCCTATCTTGCAATTTCTCTTATGGATCACTCATCCTGCTTGTTTGGTCCCAGTTTATTTCTGCCAAACAGCATCCACTTGGCAATATTAGATTGTGCAAGTCATAGAAAATGGTATAACCTTATAATATGAGAAACTACTTAAAGGGACACTGAACCCAATTTTTTTTATTTTGTAATTCAGAAAGAGCATGCAATTTTAAGCAACTTTCTAATTTACTCCTATTATCAATTTTTCTTCGTTCTATTGCTATCATTATTTGAAAAAGAAGGCATCTAAGTTTTTTTTTGTTTCAGTACTCTGGACAGCACTTTTTTATTGGTGGATGAATTTATCCACCAATCAGCAAGGACAACCCAGGTTGTTCACCAAAAATGGGCCGGCATCTAAACTTACATTTTTGCACTTCAAATAAAGATACCAAGAGAATGAAGAAAATTTGCTAATAGGAGTAAATTAGAAAGTTGCTTAAAATTTCATGCTCAATCTGAATCAGTGTCCCTTTAACCCCTTAACGACCAAGGACGTACGCCACACGTCCTCAAAAAAAATACAGTTAATGACCGAGGACGTGTGGCGTACGTCCTTGGTCTGGAAAGCAGCTGGAAGCAATCCTGCTCGCTTCCAGTTGCTTTCCGGTTATTGCAGTGATGCCTCGATATCGAGGCATCCTGCAATAACCTATTTTAGCAATCCGGTGCAGAGAGAGCCACTCTGTGGCCCTCTCTGCACCAGACATCACCGGCTAAATCCGTTGGTGGGTGGGAGCCGGTTCGGGAGGCGGGTGGCGGCCATCGATGGCCCTGATGATGTGGAGAGGGACGGGATTGTGGGCGGGAGTGATCGGAGGCGCGCACGGGCGTGCTGCAGTACCCAAGATGGCCCCCAATAAGGCAGAGGGGGGGGGGGGTAGAGAGCTGTTTTGGGGGATCAGGGAGGTTGTGGGCTAAGGGGGGATCCTACAAAGTAGCATATGTAAATATGCTAAAAATTATTATTATTTAAAAAAAAAAAAAAAAAAAAACTTTTATTTTAGTACTGGCAAACTTTCTGCCAATACTTAAGATGGCGGGGACAATTGTGGGGTGGGGGAGGGAAGGGAGCTGTTTGGGAGGGATCAGGGGGTCTGATGTGTCAGGTGGGAGGCTGATCTCTACACTAAAGCTAAAATTAACCCTGCAAGCTCCCTACAAACTACCTAATTAACCCCTTCACTGCTAGCCATAATACACGTGTGATGCGCAGCAGCACTTAGCGGCCTTCTAATTACCAAAAAGCAACGCCAAAGTCATATATGTCTGCTAATTATGAACAAAGGGGATCCCAGAGAAGCATTTACAACCATTTGTGCCATAATTGCACATGCTGTTAGTAAATAATTTCAGTGAGAAACCTAAAATTGTGAAAAATTTAGCGTTTTTTTAATTTGATTGCATTTGGCGGTGAAATGGTGGCATGAAATATACCAAAATGGACCTAGATCAATACTTGGGGTTGTCTACTACACTACACTGAAGCTAAAATTAACCCTAGAAGCTCCCTACATGCTCCCTAATTAACCCCTTCACTGCTGGGCATAATACACGTGTGGTGCGCAGTCGCATTTAGCAGCCTTCTAATTAGTAAAAAGCAAAACCAAAGCCATATATGTCTGCTATTTATAAACAAAGGGGATCCCAGAGAAGCATTTACAACCATTTATGCTATAATTGCATAAGTTGTTTGTAAATAATTTCAGTGAGAAACCTAAAGTTTGTGAAAAAAATTGTGAAAAAGTGAACAATTTTTTTTATTTGATTGCATTTGGCGGTGAAATGGTGGCATGAAATATACCAAAATGGGCCTAGATTAATACTTTGGGATGTCTTCTAAAAAAAAATATATACATGTCAATGGATATTCAGGGATTCCTGAAAGATATCAATGTCCCATTGTAACTATCGCTAATTTTGAAAAAAAGTGGTTTGGAAATAGCAAAGTGCTACTTGTATTTATGGCCCTATAACTTGAAAAAAAGCAAAGAACATGTAAACATTGGGTATTTCTAAACTCAGGACAAAATTTAGAAACTATTTAGCATATGTTTTTTTTTTGGTGGTTGTAGATGTGTAACAGATTTTGGGGGTCAAAGTTAGAAAAAGTGTGTTTTTTTCCATTTTTTCCTCATATTTTATAATTTTTTTTATAGTAAATTATAAGATATGATGAAAATAATGGTATATTTTGAAAGTCCATTTAATTGCGAGAAAAACGGTATATAATATGTGTGGGCACATTAAATGAGTAAGGGGAAAAGGGGTTAATGACCACAGCACTTTTCCATTTTCTGTCCGTTTGGGACCAAGGCTATTTTTACATTTCTGCGGTGTTTGTGTTTAGCTGTAATTTTCCCCTTACTCATTTAATGTACCCACACATATTATATACCGTTTTTCTCGCCATTAAATAGACTTTCAAAATATACCATTATTTTCATCATATCTTATAATTTACTATAAACATTTTTATAAAATATGAGGAAAAAATGGAAAAAAACACACTTTTTCTAACTTTGACCCCCAAAATCTTTTATACATCTACAACCATCAAAAAAAACCCATGCTAAACAGTTTCTAAATTTTGTCCTGAGTTTAGAAATACCCAATGTTTACATGTTCTTTGCTTTTTTTGCAAGTTATAGGACCATAAATACAAGTAGCACTTTGCTATTTCCAAACCACTTTTTTTCAAAATTAGCGCTAGTTACATTAGAACACTGATATCTTTCAGGAATCCCTGAATATCCATTGACATGTATATATTTTTTTTTAGAAGACATCCCAAAGTATTGATCTAGGCCCATTTTGGTATATTTCATGCCACCGTTTCACCGCCAAATGCGATCAAATAAAAAAAATTGTTCACTTTTTCACAATTTTTTTCACAAACTTTAGGTTTCTCACTGAAATTATTTACAAAAAACATATGCAATTATAGCATACATGGTTGTAAATGCTTCTCTGGGATCCCCTTTGTTCATAAATAGCAGACATATATGGCTTTGGTTTTGCCTTTTACT